>NC_031476.1:6025899-6103399 GCF_000006565.2 Toxoplasma gondii ME49
TAGGTGTGTCGATCGAGACGCCGAAAGCCTCGAAGATGGGCGGCTGGTTCTGATGCCATGTTGCATTGTAGTGGACGAACGGAACAATCCCAAATCTGCACATGCGTCCATCTACACTATATCACGTGAATCTATTCCCCAATCTTGCATCCTTCAGGAACACTTATGAGAGTGCAACGTTTCGTCTGCTTGAGTGTCGCTGCATTATTTTGAGTGTGTGAAGTATGAACATCTGCAGCGCGACCAGTGTCGCCAGGACCACTTTCGATGCAGGACCATGCCCTGGTATATTAAAAATATTTATCGTTCTCGACGAAGACGATTCTATCGCCTCACAAGCAGAGTACCCTGGTGTTGATACGTTTAATAGGTGGAAAATCTCAGCCCCGACGAGGCTTCCATACAAAGGTGGAAGGAAGCTAAAAGTAAATGGGGAAGTTCAATTGAACGTCGGCCAAAACAATTAGGCTGGAAAGGGTAACGGAGAGTCGCGTAAATATGCAGGACTGAAGTCAGGAAACAACATGAAGATGAGCTTTCCGTGCAATGGGGTATCAGCCCTGTGGTCACAATTCTAGTCCACTGCTGAGCAGCACGCGTATCCACAGCTTTTTCGGAAAGCGGTCAAGTGATCGAGTGCGTTCGGTGGGTCTTCTCCCCGCAGAACATTAAAATGGCACGCCGCATCATTTAGGTAACCTGACAAAATGAGTTAGGAAATTTACCACTTCAAAATCACAGTTACATTCCCTCCGTGTCGCTAGTGCCGCTTGAGCTGTCAGAGTCAGACACTCCCCCTTGTAGGGTGATTGAGCTGATTCTGTTGCCAACCGATACGCACACCTTCTGAACTTCGATCCAAATCCGGGCAGGACTGGGTGCTTCCACCGTAGCACCCGCCTCAACCTGGGGCTCCTCCTCAGCTTCGGTTTCCGGACAGTTTAGTGCGACCTGAATGACAAATGAAAAATGCCAGTGGGAGCGCGTCGCACTCCACTTCCCAAACAGTCCACGGGGCTGACACAACACTAGAAGATCCTACGCTGTCTCTTCTGTCAGAACGGGGACTCATGTTCAACAACTCTACCTACGCACATGCGGCTGACAGGGTTAACGACTTTAGACCGCAAAACCCGCGTAAGCTTCCAGTGTACTTACACTGTAACAATCACCCGCAAGATAACTTTTGCATTTTGTGGGAATCCCCGGAACGGAGCTTTCCACATTGTGATTTTCCACGGCTGATACCTGCGATCCTGTTTGGGTATCCCGAAACTGCTGCAGGGCATTTTCTATCTGTGGCCAGCAAAGCTGGCACTCATCACCGTCCTCAGCTGTGTCGTCATCGTCGCCAGAGGATGACAAGCGCTGTGTGGTTCGCCGCGCTTCGTGAGCTGACGCTCGGGATGTAATGCGGAGTGCGGGGCGGATGTCCTGCATCGCAACACAACGGAACGGAACGTCATTGCCAATCCATCCTGAGCAGCTTTCGCATATGAACCGGCGCTGCACGCGAGAGTGGCCTACTTCCTCCAGACTGCAGATATCCACAACCCACCAAGCAAATGCAGCTTACCTCTGCCGTCCAAGCCAAAGAGACATGAGGACGGAAAGGACGAAAAGAAAACGGCTCTCCTCCAAAACGGGTCACAATCTCGTCGACACATTTTACCACCGGAGACACCTAAAGGAAACGAAACCGCAGGAACAAACATAGGTCGTGGAAAATATTTTAAGTGCCGATCAAACCTTTGGTGCTGCCGCCTTCCCCAAAGCACCCTAGTTGTCACCCCAGCAGCCACTCACAGGAAATTACCAGAGGAGCTACGGAGCGCGCGCCAGCAGCAACGTTAGTATGATAGCGGACGTCAAGAAGGGAATGGAGCTGCTAGTCATATTTTTTAAACAGCCGCAAACGTACCAGGTGGTTCGCAGAAGTAGGCGATGCCGTAAGAGCGGCGAAAAAGCAAGAATGATCCGCATTACTGAAGATATCCAGTTCCGTTTGTAGTTCCACGGTGAAGCTGATCCATAACACAGAGACAAGCTGGGAAGACAGCGTCAACGCGTTCGAAGTGCCCATGTCTCGGGGCACGTCGTCGTATCGAAATCCAGTGATACATATACAGGCAACGATACGGAGACACTATTCATCGTTGAACTCCTCTTCACGCGGGACCCTCGGCTGCGAACACAGCAGCGAAAAAAACCCTATGCTAATTTTCTGCTTATATGACGTGAATCTGTTCTAACGAGTACTCCCACTGTATGTTCGCCAGTTTCGTCGTGGCCGCCGCAGAGTTATGGATATACGTTTCTATCTGTCTGTCAATGAAAAAGAGAACATATCCTGCGAGAAAAGGACGTGCCTGTCGTGTGAGGGGCTGTAGAGGTGTTCGTATCAGAAGCTATGCCTTTCAAGAATGTCCGTCCCCTAACTTCTCAAAAAGCACCCAGCTGTCAAAAATGCAGTCCGACACTCACATTCACAGAAGCTCGTACTCGTTTCTCACGAAAGGGTAGTTCACACCAGACTTCGTACGCATGAATAGCACTCTATTCGTCGGATTCTCACCATTTGAATTGCCTCAGATGTGTGGTTATTTGAGCGAGGAAAGGCTCAATCAAGTGGTACTGGAGCATGAACGTCCGGCTCAGGCTTAAATGCAGATCCGCGATATCAACCACTTCTTTTGTGGTATGCAGTTGAAGCTGTCTGTGTATCTTTGGCTTCTTCCCGTGAATGTCACGTCGAAACGCCGGCGATGAATCTGTGACTAAATGATTAGGCGACGGTTCTTGAACGTTGACGGACTCCTGTACAGATCGGCCACCTGACGTGTGCAGAACCCCGGTTTTGCTGTTCTCTTCTGTAGACGTTTTCGCTACATTCTGTGTAGCTGAAAGAGGAGGCTGTGTGTTTGACCTTTCGTGAATACCCACACAGGCGAGATGACCTTGGTCTCCGACTTCTTCGGGCCGTCGGAGATTCCACTTCAAACGACAAAGCTGACGGAGAGACGCACGAGCTGCGTCGAGTCGATGAGTGACCTTTCGTCGCGGCACTAAGCAGGACAACGCAGAAATAGACCTGGCAAGACCGCTTGGATGCCCACTAAGGTGCTGTAATTCGATATCACATCACGACCACCATGTTGGTCAACTCCGCGAGACGTAATTCGCATTTGCAGCAGCTCCCGGACTACGAGCAGTCTCAACAAAAGGGTTAACCGCTTTAGTAATGGTACAGGATTGCATGACACTGCTTACCAGGGATATACACAAACGTAGCGAAATTTCCATCTGCATGTGGGATTTGCCTTTTGCGACCGCGGTGCTGCTCCGCTGGAGCGGTCGGTGCCGGGTCTGCAAACACAGAGAAGACCGAAACACAAGTAAAGCGTTCAGCTGTCCAGCGTGTCACGATTTCATTACGATCCACTCCAACCGACCGGTAAGAGTTCGCAAATTCCACTGTTACCACTCCCATGTAGTGCAATGACGCTGGATTGATACACTCCACCGCTGTCTTTGTCACAATCATAGAGGATGCCAGACACACCGGGTTATTTGCGATTCACTATCTAGTCGTCCCGCTTTCATGAAGTGAGCTAACATACCCGTGGTCTTTTGCCAAAGATGAAACTGTCCGCGATGTGCAAATAAAGAGGTAGCCCACTCGGATGCGCCAACTCACCATCCCACCAATCGAGGAGCCTTGCACACACATCTGCGGTATCGCGTCTGGCGTCCTGCATTCTAGCAAACTCATAGAACATGTCCTGCGAGATCGCGCTCATCAGCACTAAGGGCGGATCGCAAACACCCACAGACGGAGGTGGAAACCCGACTGTACGAACCGTATTTCTCTGCAAAGAAGCTGTCGTCTATGACTGTTCAAGGCGCAGCAGAGGGCATTTCTTTCTCGCGATCCTCATGTTTCTGAAAAATTGAGGTGCTGTTGAGCGGCAGATAAAGAACAGCCTCGAAACCGCTTCGTCGTGAGCGAACGAGTCTCAAAGAAAGCATAGTCCACCTCGACCACCTCATGGAATGCCTTTTCGGCGCGTCCACCTCGTGTGCCGCAGCTTATAGCTATCTCCCGGGAGCGGCCATCACCAAACACTTGGTCTGGGGTTATGTTGGCGACCCAGCAAGACACTGGCGCGCACACAACCCGCACCGTTGCCGGCTGCTACATATGATCAGCCTGCTCTGTCAACAGTGCTTGAGCCCGTCTGCCCGGTGCTACTGCTTCAACCTTTTGAGCAGGCTTTGTCAACAGTTCAAGGGAGTCAGATGTTGAAAATAACAGGCGAAATATTTTACCGGCGACGTTTGCCATTCTGCGTCGAACGCTGGAAGCGTTCACCCAACGGCCCTGTTGGATGGGGTTTCGCCATACTCCAGGGTCACAGCAGCTAGAGTTGGTACGCGTCACGAGGGTGGCAAGAAATGACATAACCTTTTGACGTGCAGTTCTCCTTGTTCACTTCATCAATATGGAGACACAAGGCAATGATGGTCTTTGCTTGGTGTCAATGAGAGAGCTACACTGATCTCTCCAGGGGCATATCGATGGAATCCCGCCATAGCTGCATGTAGAACGTGCATGCAGTTGTCTTCGTCAACGCTGAAGGGTGCTCAGAGACATGTTTTTTCCACGTACACAGGTCAGACTAAAGTAGATTTCGTATCAGCGCGCATAAAATTCAGTTGGGAGCTTCAGGAAACTCCCATCTTCCTCCTTTTGTGAACTTACATGTGAACATCCTGCATGCTCGCTCCGGATTTCTGCATGCAAAGCGCCTTCTTGTGTGTGTCGGAAACGAGTTTATATCGATGTGATGCACCGTTTTCTGTCCACATAATACTTAATCGATGTCGGATACTGAAGAAAAGCCCTTCTTGACACTCAAGACTTGCAGGTTATACGCGGAGGACGTGGCTCTCTTTCGTCCTGCTCAGTGGCTTAACGACGCTTGCATCTCTTTTTTCTTCGAAGTGCTGCAGGCTGCGGCTGATTTGTACTACAGCGCCAGAGCCCGCCCTGATAGCCAGAGGCTCGCGGAAGGAATAGCGCACTTGATAGTGGAAGGCGTTAAACCATTTAGCGAAAACAATGAAGAAATGCTGCGCCACAAGCTGGGGCTATGTGCCCCAGCGAGTGAACCGTCTTCTAATGAAGCTGCAATGTGTAGCTTGAAGTCTAGGCGAGAAGCTAAGTTGGAGACGTCGCCTTCTTTGGGATGGACAAACCACGACAACGAGGCACACGTGTGCTCTCCGGTTCTGTTTGTTGATCCGTGTGTGGCATTTTTGGTCTCAATGTGTTGTGATGGTGATGAAGTGCAGGACACCCTTCAAACTTTGCGTCTGCCACTTCGGTCGGTAGTAGTATGGCCACTCACCGACCATCTGGATTCTTCCGTTTCCGGAGGAACTCACTGGACGTTGCTAATTCAGATAGCGTGTAGCAGAGGCGTTGAGGGAAATACAATGATCCAACATGGTTGTAATTCAACCCATGGACCAGTGAAGCCGCACAGCCGTTACAAGTTTTTCCACTTCGACAGCCTTGGGCACAAAACCCAGCGATCACGCGGTAATCTTGCTGCTGCGCAACGGCTCCAAGGACTGCTGGGTCGTTTTGTTAAGATCCCCACCTCAGCGGAATCCCCAGAAATTGCTGCCCACGACAAACCACGCAGTACACCAGTCCCGCTGTGTTGCGTGCCGCCTCAGAGCAACGCATCTGACTGTGGAGTGTACTGCTTGCTATTTGCGGAGAGGCTTCTACAACTGTTGGTCAGAAAAGATCGTGAGTACTTCAAAGACAAAAATGACTCCGGCAACCACCGACGTCCAAACCAGACGGCATCGTCTATCGAGATGACGGCCCGTCTACTATACCCGGAACATCAGTTCGACTTATCGTGGCTTTCTTTGCCCGAACTACAAAGGTTCGATCCTTTGGTTGTGTCTACCCAGAGACGCGATGCACTTCTTCTGGCAAATAGGCTGGCTCGAAGGGAAGGCCTCTTTTGAGAAAAACGCGCGTACCGAGCGGAAGCAAGTAGATATTTGCCTCTAGTTCCTACGATAACCAGACTCAAGTTCCATACTATTTTCTGGTTGTTCAAGGGAAACACTATACCGGAGTGGTGTTGTAGTTCCTGCATGTTCAGTGACAGTGAGTTACGCTACTATGGACTCCCGCTCCTGCAAGACGCAAGTTGTTACAATTGCTGCTACAGATGTAACTATGGCAACGAAACCGATGTTCGTTAAAGTGTTTTAGTCTACGCGGGGCTCGATTTTATCGGTGAACGGCCGTGTGTTCAGACACTGCAATCTGTGTGCTGAGTGCGCGAGTTCTGTTGACCCAACGGAGAGCTCACAGCCAAGAAGTCCACCAATGAAACACACTGACTCTCAAACTGGCACCACTTCTGTTTTCTGGCGATGATAACGGCGAGACGGTGGGGGCGTCCGTTTCGTATACGGTGGCCGCGTTACCCATAAATAATAAAAACTATGTGAGTTCCATAGTCAATGAGTACGTCAACGGATGCCGAAGCACAGTGTAGCATTCAGTCAAGGACATGGCTCTCCAGTGCGAGGAAAAAAGAAGTCACAACATCCGCTCCAAATCGAAGCGTGGCTTGCGGCAGCGTCACGTTATCCGCACGCACACCCCTGAGTCGAGGTTACTCTCCAACACGGAAGCGGCGACAGCATCACCAGTCTACTTCTCCTTTCGGCTCTCCGTACCTAGCATATCTCGAACGCCGGAGTGGGTGCTCACTCTAAGAGCGGGACCATATGGAGCAGTGTGGTGGAACTACAAGTGTAAATTTGCTTACATGGAGTTCACCACACTTTCTAACGACTCTACATACTGTGCATTGGAAATACGTTGTGGTGTGCTAGTTGCTCCATGCACTAAAACAATGCCTTACAGTCATCAGCATCTTTCTACCCTCCTCGGGAGATAGAGGCTTTTTCATTTCCCTTGGATCTACGAGTGCACACAGCATAAGTGTTCGTTGAAACAACTTGCAGAGGTAGTCTTACTGTTCTCCGCAACCTCCTGTTTTCTCTCTGTATCACAAATAATTAAGCGTTCTCTTCGGCGGACCGCCGTCCATCAGCTGGCGTACCTAGGTACTCCTCTTCTGCATCGTCAATATCGGCTTCCCTCTCCTCCTCTTCATCTTCGCTGCCCTGCGGCAATGTGCAGCTGGGCTGTGCTCACATCGTCATCTGGCGATGAACAAACCTCGGCTTCGTCTTCAGCGTCGTCACCGTCTGTTGTGTGTGCGTGTGTTACTTAAACTATGAGCATAGTGCAAGAGAAGGTGCGGAGGTACCTTCCTGAGCAAATCGCCCTTTCGCCTGTAAATGCAGTCCTATCTTCCCGTTGCTATGGCTGAGTTGTCTGAAGGACCCGCAGCAGTTGTTGTTGACAATATTCACTCCATTTCCTGCAAGTGACATAGTGTCGTGTGTGCTTGTAGAGAGCTTTGTGTGCTGTTACCCGCTGAGGGGGACGCAGCGTCAGGCGCTGCAGCTTCAGGCGCAGCTTCGTCTGGGCCTGACAGTGCAACTGTCTCCACCGCAGCAGCTTTTTCCTCGTCTGTTGCGTTATATTCTGCTGTTCGTTCATTAGGTGCGGGTGTTTCGGCTTCTTCATCTGTGCGGAGTAACCTTCAGAGAATCCATGGTAGGCACACCTCTAGCGCAGCTCACCGGCTTTAACCTGTTCGATCTTCTCGACCTCGGCACCCATGCCCTCGGGCAGTGACTCTGGTGCCAACAGCATATCGTCGTCCCCCGAAACAGGCTCTATATGGTGGTCGTCTAAACCATGCGAATATGTGTTTTGAACACCATCCTTGCCAGGAACATTATGAGCCGGAAAGAAACCCAGAGTCTGGGTATGTCGCATCTTACCATTGACTCCACAGAGTACGGTTGTGCCGCGGCTCTGTCTAAACACCGGTTCTGCATTGCTACAACACACAGTAAGGCATTTATGGGCTACCTTTGTCGGCTACGAGACCCTCATCCGAAGCCTCCGACGCTTCTGCCTGGTCTAACGAAGGGAGTGATCCGAGTAAACCTTCCGGCGTTTGCTCGCTTCTGAATACCTTCTGCTATCGGGTACGTGTGTTTCCCTTTCAGTCGACTAGCTTCCGACCGAGGGAAAAATACTATGCTCAAACAGAGCAAAACGCAGACGGTTGGCCGTAGATTTCTCATCTTCCCGGAATTGAGGTGGACAGCGCGCGTTGTGCAGAGACGGGGAAGTGGACGGGAGAACACTTCGGATTCCAAGTGCTCCTCCAAATGGTGGAGTTCGGTTCTGTAGGTACACTGAATCCCAGCGCGCGAAGTGAAGACTGCTCTCCAGTAGTCTATATATGAAGAAAAGGTGCCATCGAGTTACTCAAGATTTGATCCAAGTTCGAGTAATAAAAAAGGGAGACACTTGGGAAATACCAGGATGCCTGTCACTTTTACGCCACCACTAGAGAAACTACGACCAACTAATACCTCATCATTACACAAACACACATGTAGTGACTGATCATGCGAAGCAGTGGTTGCTTGAAACATCATGCGATAAGCGAATTACACGTCGAGAACAAACTGCGTTCACCTTGGCCCCGGCTTTTTCTGCTTGTTTTTCTTCCTGTCATCTTTTTTATTCCGTCCTTTTAAGAAACGGTCTTTAAGTTCGTCCCTGCTAAGAGGGCGCGTGTCAGAGTCTTCATCATCTGAGTGTTCACTACTCACACCATCAAGTGTCGATGGGAGCTTTATTTGTGGTGGACATCCTATAGACGGTGCAGTTGTAGAGTATGCCAGAGCACGGTCAGCAGCAGTGTGCGCCACTGGGCTGTGTACATGAGCAACTTCACGAAGGTAAAACTCTATGATGATGTCAGTTCTTTGTTCTATGGCTTGCAGAAAAGATACCACAGTGGAATCGTTTAAGCCTTGGTTGATCCACAGCTCCTCGGAGTACAGCTCATGACACTCGAGCTTGTCGAAGATCCGTTGAATCCCGAGCTTTAGTTCGCTGAGTGTTTTTGATATACCTTCGTTTTTCCCTTCAAACATTTTGGTCTTCTTTTCCAGTGAAGTACAATAAGCCTCCAGCTCCTGCAGCACCTCTTGTTTCCTTTTGTCTGTGACAGCGTTGGAAGACTGGAAGTTGTCTATTTCTCTCTGAAGCTGGACGATATTGGCCTCCGCTGCTTCTACATCTGCGCTAAGTGCGTTGACATAGTTGTACAGAGAAAAGTTTTGTTCCTCGGCATTTACAAAGGCCTCAAGAAGCTGGTCGATACTGGGCATTCCAGTCGCTTCTTGAATTTTAGCAAATGCTGCTTTGTAGGTTGCAATATGTGCAGCTGTTTCGTCGGAAGTTCCACTGTCCCCACCACCGTTCCAGGCGTCGTGCAGTCTACTTGGAGACTCCCCTCCAGTAGAAGGATTGATTCTCTTCTTAGATGATTGATCATACTGTTTCACTTGCTTGAGCTGTTTTTGCTTTTGGTAAGCTTCAATCAGGCGACTGAGCTCAGACCGTTCCTTTTCAAAATCTTTGTGTTCTTTACCCGCTTGCGCCTTCAGCTCTGCGACCTGCTGGTGAGCCTCATCTCGGACTTTGTATGCGGCATTCGCCATGTCAATAACCTCTGCCATACTTTTTTTCTTCTCATGCAAATCCCGTTCCATTTTCCTGTATAGATTGTCGAAGGCGACGCGCTCCCGTCTGAGATTATTTATTTCATCTTTGAGTTTTTTGTTATATGCCACTGCCTCGCTGTATTTCTGCATTCCTTTGTTCAGACGGTTCTCGAGTATTCTTATTTGCTTTGCGATTGATTCACTGGACACCATGGCGCAATACACGCCTCCCATGGTGCCCATCCTTTCCCTGCACTTCATCACCCTACCCTCTATGAGGCTGATTTTAGAGAGAAGATCTCTTTCTTTGCGTTTCTCATCCTCCATGTACTGGATCAAGTTTTGGCACTGCTCGTTCAGAGCCTGCATTTTACTACCCATAAGGGTATGCTGCTGACTCGAGACGGCATCGCACGTTTCCTGAAGCTCATGCTTAAGCTTTCCGTTTTCACGAGAAAGCTTATCTATGGTGGCACGTTGGCGGCGTATTCTCGCCTGTGCCTCGTCACTGTATGCCTTGGTGTCATGTTCGAGGACGCGGAATTTCCGTTGCAGTTCCTGTATCTTCAGCTCCACCGGAAATCTGCGTGGATCAGTTGCCATTGTGATATCGGAATTCAACAAAGGTCACCAAAATGCATTAAGCGCATGTTCTCTGCCAGCTGCCTGTCGGCGGCCACAGCCCCGCCGGCAATGAATCAAAAGGGGCTAGGGACTCAGCGGCAATGAAGCAGAAACAAATTGAAGACAAGGAGTTTAATACGCGAACAGCCAGCAGGTTTCTGCTAGGCTGCTGCATTCAAGAAAAGGAGTGATAAGGTGCTGCAGTCCTGCACTCTGTAACGATTGTCGTCTGCATTAGGACATTCTGCTACAATGGCCCTACATCTGCAATTTCCCCACAACGCTTCCTCAATTTTTACTATTTCCATCTGACACGTTGTCTGTTAAATAAACACACACTTTGACACCGAAGCATGCTGTCATAAATCCGCCTGTGTAATTGTGCCGTGCTGTATAACTGTATTGCTGGCCCTGTTTCTTTGTGCGGACCTGTAGCCGCAGTGGTCAACGTGGCGGCTGGCGTGCAAAAAATGATAGCGCCGGGGCCGGACCAGAAAGATATCCGCCCTGCTGGTCTCGCAACAGCGGTTTCGCCACATCGGAGGTCTTTTCGGGGTCGCCGCCGCTACTGGCCCGACCCCTCTGGCAACTACCCTGTGACACACAGTCCTGATTCACACCGTGAAACAACGCCCGTCTCATGTCCTGCAGGATGGACGCCTACGCAAACCTGCACTGGCTATTTGGCCACAATTAGCAACTGTTCCAGTAGGGAAATGTGCATGTGTTTGGAACCTGACATTTACAGTTGTATCCCTCCACCTCGGTCTCGTCCCTCAAAGGGCAGCGGCAATACGGATTTTATCTCTAGAAGCCAGGCGAACCATAGTTTACTGCAGCAGGAATCAAGCGTGCAAGTCAGCAATTCTGAAGTCCGGAGAAGACTCTCCTCCCTTCAAAGTGAGAGGCGTTCGCGACCGGACACCCATTACCGTATTTTCGAGACAGAGCCACCGGCAGGGAAAATTCGTTTACGGGGTAATTTCGCTATGGAGCTGTACAAACGCAATGTCTACAGTGGATGTCCGGAGGAGCAGAAGGGGAAACGATACAGCAAAGCTGTATCACGTGCTGACCATGCGGACATAATTACTCACCAATCTGTTGCGGAAGAAGATAGCTTTAATGGCAAACAGCTCAACTCACGGCGTTGTCATGCGAACGTGAACAAGACTATGACAGATTTTTTGACGTGGAGAGGACCTAGGACCCGCGCAGAAGCCATCCAGCGATACACAACAAAGCAGGTGACCCACAAATTAGGGACACAAGGACTACTTATGTGGCACTCTGATGAGGAAACGTCTGCAGAGCAGACTGACACTCGTTTCGGGAACTCCACCAAGGCATTACGGGGAATAGCGTCTGCACGGAAACTGGCTGATTACAACGGCTGCGGCATTTTCTCGGTTCGTGCCGATACTGCTGCACAACGATGGTTCACACCTGCTCCGAAGTAGCTCTTTAACCAGAACAGGAAGGTCGTACGTGGCTCTGCTCACTCTACACGAAACCTGGACGCACTGTGGAATGTCTCCATGGTCTGAAAAAGAGCAATGCTGTGTGCTGTTTTCACTGAACAAACCGAACTACAGTCGTTCCGATGGTGGAAGCGGTTCTTCTGCAACGCTGCAACCTTTATTGGAGTACTCTTCATTAATCGCACTGCTTTAGCTGTATACATCTGCGAAGAAACTTCTGGGGTGCCTTCGCCGAAGAAAACGAGCGGCGAAACATCTACCTTTTCATGTTTCACGCGACCACTCACATGACTCTGTTCTCAGCTCAGCTGCCTAGTAATTCGGCTTAGGGCGACTAGGAAACCCACAGTCATCTGTTTTAGAATGCTGTCCGCTACCACGTGAACAAATGCGTTTTGGGGCGGCTGTTCGCGCGACCTCGAGTCACCTAACGAATAATAAGTGACTCCACATTCGACAGTAGGAGGACCTGTAAAAAGCAACGGGGCGCCTTTGGACACCGCATATTTCTTAGAAAGGTCTCACAAAATGTGACAGTGATTCACAAGTCAAGACGTCTCACACTGTTCAGTCAGTTCCGAGATTCATGCTAAGCTAACGCGTGTTCCGTTGGCTGGCTACACCTGGATGCGCCAGAGGCTTCAGTGAAACTTGTGAGTTCTGACTCCGTTTTTCATCGGCAACGCGAGATTCCAGTGCAGACATATCACACCAGGTTGGTACTGAACCAACTAACAGGGGCCATACGCAGTACATACTCGAGTAGCAACAAGCCTGACTGATATGATGACTCTTGTGGGCTCCCCCATGCTAGTAGCATGCGAAGGATCATACCAGATCTTCCGCCTATGCAACAGGCGAGCCGTGTACAGTAACCTGTTCCACATGCAGAGAAATCCTTCACATGCACGAAAAGCCTTGGCCCATTCAAATCATGTGAGTACAACGAGATATACAGAATACGACTGTATTCGCAGCCCAATAGCAAATCCCATGGATATGATCGGCGATCCAAATGAGCCCTGTCGGGTATCCTGCCTAAGTTTTTCTTTTTGCTTCTATTGGCAGGCAGCCACTTCCGACTAAAAGGTGCATACTCGCAGACATCGTCTGCGCTAGAGGGTACCACATGCTTAGAAATATCCGCACATCCCCTGGAAACACTGAAAGGTCCTCCTCTCCCCAAGAATGCAAAGTGACCCACTGCTCACGAAACCGGTGCGGTGACCCCGCGTTTCTTAGTGTCTTAAGTGTCAATAGGTCAGCTCTCTCCTGTATGGTCGGACAGACCACAACAAAGACCACGATTTCACGATCCTCGTGACGTTGTGGAACATAACTCGATTTGACAAGACACCTAGTACAGGTGATACAGTTCGGTAGTTTGTTGACCTAGGTTCCGACAACGGATTTTGGCCTCATCACAGCTGACGGAAATCTTTCCCGCAAGTCAGTCCTTTCCCGTGAGAATCCCGCGGACACGAGCTCGATGCTCTCTCGCCGATGGGAGTCCGTCATTGAAAAAGTGGTTCCGTTTTCGAAGAACCACGGGGTCTTGCCGGCAGGATCTTCCTCGAGATACACGGGCTCTGAACGAAGGCCATCAGCAAACCAGACCAACCACACCTTTTTTCTGAAGAAATCTCACGCGGATAACGAATCGACTATGCTGGTTTGAAACTGAAGAAATAGTCAGCTCCCTGCATGCGCCCCGCATGCAGCACCCAGCAAATGACATCGAGTGACTAACTCACGAATCTTCAGCTGCTGTAACGCTTGTGGACCACACGTGAATGGTAACACTCTGACACCAATATCGGGCTGCTAATCAGGGACATCAAACCTGTCCAACCCGTCGCTCGCTTACCTGCCCAGTCAGGTGAAATTGACGGCGGACACGGAATTAACCAAAGCCACCACGTGGGACCGAACACTTCAGCTACATGCTGGAAGAAAGTTGTCTAAATGAGAAAATGACAGCCAAAGAACAATGTGCACAGTTGCAATAACGTTCCGCGTTCAGTTGTCTAGAGTGCGAGTGATTGATCCATTCAGTTCTAAAACGGCGTGCCTTAGCACCGGGGCAAGCCTCTACGACCGCCGTTGTCGTTAATGGGAAGTGTTTTAAACTATCCCTATAGTTAAATTGTCACGTCACTCAAGAAAGCAGCTGTCTGCAGCATACCCGCGCGCCATGGGTATTCTTGTAAGTCTCCACCAGGGTGGTGTTCGACTCCAGGGCCTCCCATTGCTCAGACAGGAAGTCCTGTATCATACAAAGAACACAGTGGCGCCAAATTGTCAGTCACATTAGGTTTCCGAGACACGTCCCCCACATTCGCGGAATTACTGTGACTGTTCAGTATGTGCTCCTCGGTTTTTCTGTAGGCTCCACTCCGCAAGCAATCTTATGCCGGTCTCCCAGTCACCCCTCAAACTGCATCTTCCGCAGTCATCGCTTCTTCCTGCCGCCCCGAATGAGTTCAACACGCCGACGTAGAAAAAACGCTTAGAGACGCTTACCAGAGACATTGCCAGGAAGAAGACGAGTACGGCGAGGCACAGTACCAAAGAGGTGACTAAGAGCCACGGGGGCGCAAGACTTGCAAATTTGGCCTCAACAACCTGAACCGCACCCCCACAAACAGTTAGCCAAGCAAAACACACAACGTTTCTCTCGGGAGAGACAGTCTAACCTCATCCGTTCACGTGTCTGCTATCGTGTCTCCTGAAAATCCAGTATCCGTAAATCCACGCTACTGAGAGTAGATGCCGTCTCACCATTCCGATCGTCACACATTAGCAAATATTATCGCGGGGCTTGAAAATATTTTACCTCTTTCTCTGGGCCCGAGAGCAGGAACCACTTGAACGCCCCTATACCAAATATAAGGATGCTGATAGTGCACGCGCAGCCTGAAGAAAAGGACAAAATTGGAGGAACGGGCGGTGTATTCGCCTCACCTGGAAGCTGCATTCCACGCCTAAACATGGGTTGACAGCTCCTTCGACCTGTATCTAAACGAGGTCGTCGCTGTCGCACTCAGTGCGGAACCACATTGTCTGCAGACCTGCTGCTGCGTTGAACTCATTCCTGTCCCGAGTCCAGGTATCGCCTTACTGATGTAGATAAGAAAAAGGATAAAGTACTTCTGGTTCATCAATCCAACGCAGTTGTTTATCCACGGACAATGATGATCCATCCGGAAAATGCACCTGAAGCAAAACACACAGCATAGAAGCGCACACGGTAAAATATCCACCACGCGTAGCATGGGAAGTCTGCGCGTTAACGCGGAAAAACGCAGACGGCAAAGTAACACAGTACATTGAAGACAGAGCGGAAGGAGCATGACAGAAGGACGAAAGAGAGAAGCGAGGGCAAGACCGAAGAACGGGAGGTGCCAGAGGAGACCGGAGGCAGATAGCAACTGCGGGGAGATAAATTTCAGAGGCAGCTAGACGTAGAATATGTCAAATAGACGCTGAACTCAGTCCTGAATAATCAGAGGTGGCGGTTAGCAAGTTGCGCAGACAGTGGCAGAGAAAGAGTGATCCAGACACGCCTGGCAGTAAGGGACTCACTCTTTGCAAACCTTGCAGTGGTGCGCCCGTGGTGGCTTCCAGCGACCTTTACACGGGGAACACTGTCCTGGGGGGAACGGGAGATTCGGAGGTACCTGACTCTGCAGGACAGGAATCATGATCCGTGAGAGTCAGCCAGTTCTTGCCGCTTTGTGCTTGGCAAATCACAGTACAGCACGGGGCTCTACATTTACACTTCAGTGTATTCATACCCCTATCGTGTTTCCCCCGTAAATAGTTACCCATATACGTACTTGGATACTTACATACATACATGCTTTCGAGAGGATACACTGGGTAAGCGAACTTTAAACCGCTCACAGGTCTGTCTGCCTTGAACCCTAGGCCACACTTTGTAAGCAAAAAAGCAACGACCTGGGCACGCGGAAAGAGTTATTTCTTGTATCTAGAGCTATTTAGACTGATGTAGAATCGACCGTCTTTTTCGCTCTGTACGCATCCTTCTCGCAAAGCATCTCAGCCAACAGGACAGCAGAACGATTGGGAAATACAACGTACTGGTGCATGTTTGGTAGAGCCAGGGTCAGTGAAGACTGCCAGCAAATGCGCCGTCAGCGCGAAGACAACCGAGAGCTCGTGCAGGATCAAAAGAAAGATACCCAGGACCGTGTAACCTGAAAAAGAAGTGAGCCGCCACCGGCAGAAGCCGCGAACAGAAGTGAATGAAGGCAAACCAATCTGAAAGCTTGCAGACACCCGCCTGATTTCGAACTAAGGAATGTAGCAGGAAGCCGCGTTTGGACAGGATAAACGTGTCGCGTATGATTGTAAGCCATCGCCGGGGCGTCCCACTATAACTGGACCTCCGTGCTACATCCAAACGGTAAGATGTTTTCTTTTGGAATTGAAGCGACAAACTCTGTTTTAAACGTCACCGCGTGACCAACACGCCGCCGCCCCTTTCCAACGCCTCCGCATACAACCCTGTGGAACTGCTTTGGCATTAGAAACAACTGGCCGCTCTAGATGGACTCAGCACAACACCCGCGACTTCTACGGAGGACCCATCCATGCAGCAGGCTCTAGGCGTTAAGCAGAAATCCCAAAGTCTGCCAAATTTGGTGCAGCACTTTCGCCTCCCGAGTTTTCGCACGCACCGTTGTCTCGAGGAGCCAACGGCTCACGTGAAAACTGGCGACCGAAAATTCCCCAGAGCCAGCCAGAGCGTGGACTCTCGACTGGCTCCTGGTGAGTGAAGAGGGGGGAAAGAATGAAACGAACGGTGACCGTGTTGGCCACCAGCGCGCACACCCACACGAGGAGGCACAAGAAGATTCCCAAGGGACTGAATATCAGCCGCATGGTGGGGACATCACTTCTGCTTCCCGCCTCTAGGGTTCACCAGGCAAGCCGCAGCTCCGACGCATGTGGCAAGGGGCAGATCGTTTGTAAGCGAGACAGTACGCTGGTTCAAGGGTCATTTTCCCTGACCTGAGCGGAGCCAGAAACTGCATTCGAAGAAACGCTTAGAATTCCATTCGCGAGGAGATAACGGTGGAGGGAACGCACAGCACCTGACATGCCTGTTGGTTATATGCTGCTCAAAACGAAAACTTCGTTTTGTGCGCCTAGCAGCGGGAACAGGTCCCTTGAAGGGGTCGGCAGACACCCGGGGGTACGCTCATACTTTGAACAGAAGAATTCATTGAAAGCTTTGTAGAAGAGGTGAGCAAATCCTTAAGGTAACAACCGGCATGAAGCACAAAACGTTCGAAATGAAGGTGCGCGGAAGACCTTGGGAACTGCGCCCAACCCCCCTTGTAGCTGGCCAGTCACACGGCCCGCCAGGCCCTCATACAAAGCCCAGCTTCCTGATGATTTGACGAGGGACAGCCTAAATGCGAACTTAATCACAGACAACCTCATAGATGGAAAACACTTGACTCTAGGCTACTTGCTACGATTCACCCTTAACCATGCACAAGTGCCGCCCGGGGAACCACGGACGGTTGACGCGGTTCACGAGAGTGCCCAGGAAAATCACGGCGGAACCCCAAAATAACTGTAGAAATCGCCCGCCGCTTTCGGTATGCCCCGCGCATCTGCTTCTGCTGTTTCCGTAAGAGGTAATCGAAACTAAGCCAGCTGGTTCCCAGAATGGCGCAAGGACCGCCTCCTGCATCGCAGCTTGTGCTCTTGGGGAAATTGGCAAGTTGCGCACGATGTCAGTGCCTACAGAAACTCTTCGTGAGCCAACAGCACGATTCTAATCTTGGGGAACAAACACAGACTCAACCATATTCGTCGACACTGGCACATGCCACAGTGCGAGGCCAACTATCGTAAACTTGCACGTTACATCAACAGATCAAGTGTGCGGCTTTGCCGCGGCCGGTCTGTTGTTTGTCAGGCACTCCGATTTGTTTGACACATAGACATTTTGCGAACACTCTGGACGTCTGACTTTATTTTGCTGCAATGCGTGTAGCAAGATTTGAACGTGCCTCCAGAATTAGTGGGTCAGCTGGCACGTAAAAGTGTGCCGTGGCCTTGAAACGCTGTCTCCGCGCTGTCGAAAAGCCGACAAAAACTCTTGGGGGATCGGAGCGGTAGGCCGGCGGCACAAGCCGCAATGCGGTCCTTTATGGAAAACAGTAACCGAATTCTCCGTGCACATAGTAAGTCACCTAGTTGCTTGGCTATTCTGTGGACATTCGTACTTCGTTTGGTTGTCTAGACGTGGCTCAACCACGGTGGCACAGACGAAGGCGCACAGAAACGCTCAGCCGGAAAAGCCTTCTCAGGCAGAGAGCGTAGTGCCGGTGGTCCCGTGAAAACTACAAAGGTCATGACTCCTATGTTTCCTGCAAATGTGTGGTGTCAACATTAACGCCAGTCCTTTGTCTGACCTGAGCGAGCGCCTCGACCAACCTCTCTAAGCTCCTCTCCGCCGTGATAGTCATCGTTGTGAAAGCTTGTCTTCACCGACCTACGAAGCTTTGTGTCTCTGTTCAAGACACTATGTCCCGCTGCATGCCGTTGTTTTGGGTGTAGCAGGGGACCGTCTTCCCCAGTCGCTGTGTTTCGTGTTGCACTGAATACTGTCTGCATTCCTGCGTTACGTTTTCGTTCACAACTTGTGTCTTCCTTCACTGGCTGCACAGCAGAGCAACTTCTGGGTAGGCGACACGCAGAGAAAAGCAATCTTTGTTTATTCAGGTGTTTGTGGTTCTGCAACGAATTTCGTCCGCGATGGCTTCTTGGCGGTAACCTGTCGGCCGCAGGACCTCTCTGCTACGGAAAGAAGTGTCTTTTTTCTACGGGCGTTACTGGGAACGAGCAAGGAGGGGGAGGAGATAGAGCATCTGATGCTTTCTAAGGGCTGTGAGGGTGTTGAGAAAAATGGAGCGTAACAAACTGGAGCGACGCAAGTCGCTCACCCATCCTTCTCTCCTTGATAGAAGCCTACAGAAATCCAAACAGGAAGTAAGACGACCACAATCTGAAAGGGGCAGACTTGGCACTGGGTGGTTGAGTGGCGCATATACGTGTTAAAACAGTTGAAAGGCCATTTTTGAGATGTTAAAAGTGATGCGTAGTGATGCTGCTCGACAGTTAACTCCGCAAAGAACAGCTTGGTCCATCCTCCCTGGGGAAAAACAAAGATGCATGCGTACAGTACCGATGGTATGCATATCCACGAACGCTAATGGACCAAGGAGGTGAAAGTCTACCGACCTCGTTTCCTTCCTGTTCCACGGCTCGTGTTTCAGGTCAGTCTCAGCATATTTGCTTTCCTTTTCTCCGAAATTGTCCAGTACTGTCTGAGCTCCGCAAAAAAGGGCTACCGCATGGAAGACAGGTGAGCATCTGCGGACCGCGAATCCGAGCGTCAGAGTCAAGGGACAGCTGTGGAGCAGAAATTTTGAATGTTATCCAACAACGTGAGTGCCTCTTCGCTGGCGGGTGCTGTTGTGAACCCTTGGGAGGCTCGATACTCTCGGAATCCGCTTCTCCACCATGCAACATCGTTTTCTACAACCATTTCTTTGCTTGCAGGTTGCACGAGCTTGGGCTGCGTGTCGGGTATAAGATCCTCGATCTGCTGGTTTACCGCGAGCGGCATAAGAAGAGGGAAATCAAAGTCCTCAGCATTTTGACGTTCGTGTCAACCTGCGTGTGGCGGTATCTTTTCGGCCACAGTGGAGAGCTGCTCAAGGCACAGGACAACGAACTCGAGTGTAAGTGTACCAGGCGCCAGCATGCAGGGGGCGCCATTTTACGAACTAATGCAGTCACCCCGGTGAAAGGCTCCCGTCCTGCCGTGCTCCTCATGCGTCTGTCTACACACTGTTCGGCTGACCAGGATTCCTCTGTGTGTGTGTGTGTGTGTGACTGCCTTGTGTGCAGATATGATAAACGACAAACAACTCCTCCTTAACAAATTTATTTCCATTCCGAGAGACATGAATCACGTCAACTGCGGCGCATTCGCCGCAGGGATAATCGAGGGTATTCTGTGTAGTGCTGAGTTCGTAAGTGCAATCACGCATATAGGCCTAGCCGTGCCGCCCGGGAGGCGTCCCGTCGCTTCTGTTCTTTTCTGAGTGCAGGGTGTCTTGAAGCAAGATGTTTACCGGAGATTTCCCACGGTGGCATGCGGGCATTAGGATGCAGCGTTTTTCACATTCGCATAGTGGTAACGGTATGCGCTTCCTTTTTGCCTCTCGGCTTGGATGTGCATACAGCCTGCAGCGGTTTCAGCTCACACGGTGGAGGACACCCCGAATTCAAAATCGACCACCTTTCTGATAAAATTTCTCCCGGAGGTCATTGAGCGACAAAAGCGATTGGGAGGAGGCGGTGTGACTGGATGATAGTGGATGGGTGAAGCCAGATGCATGTCCAGGCTCATCCACCATGGAGAAGTGTCGGTGCCATTGCGTATGCGCGCTGTATCTTCGTCGAGTTTTTGCGGCAGCTAGATTGCATTTGCAGCTGTACCAAATTGTGTTGCAAGCTATGTAACGCCTGAGTTCCAGGCAGGCAGTCAATTGATAGGGACTCCGTTACGGACTGTAGGAAGCGAACCAGCAGTTGCTTATGGAAGCCGTGGTGCGTCTCCGCGCCGTGAGGAAGAGATTATGTGTGCAGAGCCGGATTCTGTTAGTTCGCCAGTTGTTCGTAGTTGTATCTGTCGTGCCTTTCTTTTTCGATGGCAGTAACTTTCACGAGTGACCGTAATCTACTACACTACTGGCACGGTGTGGCTTGCTCTGCCAGGAAGCAACAGCTGCACACAGGAACAAAATGTATACTCATGTTTCTGCGCCTAATTGAAACATAATGTGGCTACCACAGTGGCATTTCAGCAAATAACTGAGGCATTTCAATCACTTTGAGATTTCGCTGCGGCATGCTTCGCCGTACTCGATAGTGCGAGCGGAGCCTGGTCAGTGTCCTCGTTAGCAAAGTAGAGGCCGTTCGGTTCCATAGGTGCTACTAGAGTCTAACCATCCACCAGAATGCGTTAGACCGGTGCGAAACGTCACCGTGTTCCTGCTTTCGGGGCCAGCAATTTGTAAATATGGCTATATATATATATATATATATATATCCTAATTTCCTTTCCGTGTCCCACCGAAGCCCTTCGATGAGGCAGGTACTAGCGACAGCATTTCAAGAAACCGAAGGTCTGCCATATAAAAAAGAGTTCTTTGCCAAGAACCGACCAGCCAGCGTGTTATATTGGAGGACACAACTTGCGGTGCTCACTCCCGCAAGAGTCCACGCAAAACCACAACGCGCACTAAAGCCAGAATGACACTTTTGGAGCCTTGCGGGCCATGTCCGCAGGAGCCTTTCACTCACGTTGGAGATCGCCGAATTTCGAGTAACATCACGGAAGGAACGGCGATTCCCCTGCAGGCGTCTTCCCCAGCAACGTATGAACGATGCATATTAGCAGCATTGCAACGGTAAGTGCGATGAGCGCCGTCGACCCAACAACGATTAGGTGATTCTTATTCATTCTGTGTTGGTCATATGCCTGAACCGTTTGGCATATGTGACGCAGAAGTCGCGAAGGCAGCGAACACGATCCTTCCGAATTCCTTAGCCGACCCTGAGCACCACTGGTTGTCTTCATCTTGCTACCTTCTGCCGTAGGGCTGTCGGAACTGCCGCATGCGGTGCTGGACAATTTCGTCTCTCTAGCATGCTGTTTGTATGGATAGCCCCACGCTGCTCTGGAGTGATGCACCCCGCTAGCCCCGAGCAGAAACGCATCTCTCTGCGCTTGCACTTCATTTGGCGCAAGCCCCTCCTGTGGTGTCTTTACATCAAGCAGCACCTCGTTACTCTTTCCAATGATGACGGACCCCACAACACAAAATCCTGGGTCCTGGCCTCTGGTTAGAACGACGTCCGACCACGGTTCATCGTGGCCATCTGGATGAATCTGAAGGCAGACGCCTGACACGGGAAGGTCTGCATCAGGCTGGTCGCTGGCAACAACAAACGTGTGCGTGGAACACGTGTTAACGTCGCACGCCTCGACTGCTCGTGACACCGACTGAGGTGATACCACAGTTTCGAAGTCGTCAGCGTTGGCGTATCCTTCGTGAATATCTGAGTCGTCTTCTTGACGTTCCCGAACTGTCCGGTCGAGACACTCCGATCCACGAGGCTGCTGATGCAGACCATGCAGCAGCCCTTCGGCGCATGCAGCTGCACTCAGGTTCTCGCAAGGGTCGCAGCCAGACAACAGAGGGGAAGGCGGCAGTATTCTGGCATGGTATGGTGCGTCTGTGTCCATCTCGTAGTCTTCAACTACGTCGTTGGCGCAGCCCAGAGCAGAAGGAGCATGTTGCGGCTGCTCGACGAGAACCATTCCATTATTCAACAGTGAATGAGTTCCTTGAGGCCGCATCTTCGCTACCGTGATCGAGGATGACGGGAATGCCGCGAAGGAAACGTCCAGCAGATGGTGTTGAAGCTTCAAATCCGACGCGGTTATCTCTGAAGATGCACTGTGACTTGAAACACACGCTGATACCCAGAACCCGTAGTCAGATGTGGAACCCTCTAAACCGACTGCTTTGTCTTCAGTTCTCGTCACTGGTTGATCGTCATCATCTGCTTTCTGAGAAGCATCGTGATATTTCTCAAAACCGCCTCTCCTGGGACTGCATGGTGACGCCGACATTGGGAGGAGCATCGCTTGGCAATCGTTACGACGGTTCATATTTTGTTTTTGAACGCACTTATGGCGGTTTCTAAGCCCTAAAATACAAATGACGCTCCTGCGTAGCGACGACTACAAGGGCCGGGCGCGGCCGAACCACCTCCTTCGATCGACGGCAAGAAAGACACGCCAGCCAAATGCGGCGTTCCAACTAGGATTTCGACTCCCTCTGTTACAGACAGAGTGTATAGTCACGACGACAACCGCTGGCCGAGAGACGGTGACAGCAGCTTTTTTCGGATCGCCAACCGTGCCCCGTGCTCGCCTTCCACGGCTCAATTCGCCTGTTGAGGTTCTCGGTAACCTTTCGGAATGCAGGTACGTCAGAATGGAGGTGGCATCCCCACTATGTTTAAAAACTAAAAGTCAAAAATCCACTCGTTCCAAAAAAGCGGGCGTGCAATGCGACCAGCATCTGGCTGCGCGTGAAGGAAGTGTTTCGCAGAGGAAGGGACCGGTTCACATCCATATGGGGACACCTATTTGTTACCCAACTCCAGCATTTGCAATTCCTTTCCACAACAGTGAAGGTGAACTCGACCCTGATGAGGCATAGGTATAGCCCATGCCGAGAACAGAAGGTGCAGGGTATAACCGGAGAGGAACCTGCCAAGGGAGGGAACAGTGCACAATGAGGAAAATCTAAAACGACCGAGGCCAAGGGAACGGATAATGGTAGTACACACACGCGAAGAAAAACGCTGACACCTGACACTTGACAAGAATGAGTGAACCAGCACGCCAGCCCCAATGACTGTCACACGCAGAACTGTCAGGCCTGGTGCCAGTCAGGCAAAACCACCCAAGACAATGCTGAATAGTGGCCGCAACCGGGTTGGAGCCACACACTTTACACAAGTTTTCAGAACCGGGCACACACAAAAAGTAAGGTTGTGGAAAGCGAATGAAAAGACAAAGACAAACTTTCTCACCACGGTTTTATAACAAGAAGACAACCCACTCAAAGGACCACGCGAAGTTGCTCGCTTGACAACTAGACATTTTGCTTAACAGGCTGTGTGCTCACTGAACAACTTGCATGTGCACACAGCACGCCACATGGCACAACAGGATCGAGCGCTGCTTTGGCATGTGCTCCTGACCTAATTGAGAAAAAACTTTCGTGGTTTCACACAGAACAACATTAAATGTCCCTGTTCAAATGCATTTGGCCGACTGTGGCAGACAAAAAACGAATAAGTAAAGAAGCCTGCAATAAATGGACCCACAGCTCAAAAATGGTCACTGCAGTTGCCTGGTCTCAGAGATGATCACTCCCAGTACGATGGTACAGATCATACTACCATCTGAGTAGTAGTTTTCTTGACAACAATCTGGATGGATTTCGTGCTACAGATGCATTGCCTCCATCGCGGGGCCACGCAGCACAACTGGCGTAGGTGGATACTGCCACATTATCCGGTGCCATCTGTCGGTCGCGGACCTATACGAAAACGGAAATAAAAGCCATCCCCTTATTGTCGAGGAGTGCAGCATCCTACCACGGCAGTGAGAATAGCAGTATGCTAGTGAAAATCTCGCTTACTGCTCCACAACACACGAACAGTAACACGCGTAATCGTACACACATCCTGAAGCGGATGAAGATTTTCGCTCACGAGAAAGCAACGTCAGGGAACATGCGAGGCTGCTTTGCTGCCGCATGGCTCCATCTTTGTGCTGTACAAGGTCTCACTCATAAAAGGCGAACATCGACATCGGCTATCCAGCGCAGAACACGTGATCGACATAGCGCTTCGATTTTCTCCCTTGTAGTAGAAGCAATGTGTCCAGAGGCTCCTCACATTGAATATGTTTCGTAGTATGATCTGATCGAGTAGACCTGCTTCATCATCAACAGTGAGTGCTCCATTCTGTTAATGACGGGAGTATATGCTCATCATCTTCCAGTTCTTGTAACAAAGGTTCCTCTTAGCGTGTGCTGTCAAATTTGTCGTGCAAGGCGGCCAAGAGCAGTGAGGAGCGTGTGGCCGTGCAGTTTGACCTTGACCTAAAGCTCACCAACGGAATCTATGGCCGCGTCAATGATTCCTTTACCAACTTGGAACTGTTATTTCTCTCTGCCTTTAGAGGCCTATGTCTCGGGCCAAACTGAGAAATGACAGTGAGATATTACGTGGTCTCGATTCAAAGGTTGTTGCAGTGAGGGAGCCCGGTCGCAGAACGCTTTGCCCTTAGTGGAGTTTCCATACTGCGCCGGTCACCGTCGCCGTTCGTTTGATAACGGCTGTTCTTCGAAACGTGCTGTGTTTTTCCAGAGAGGAAAACGATCTGCATAGTGTTCCACGCGGAATAAGAATAACAATCGCACGGAGACGGCGACTGCTCAGAAGCTTCACGGAAAACCTGCAATTACACCCAAGATAGGTGGGCTTCCTGCGACCGGAAGCATTCGAACACAACGTCTAGCCGGACGCCAGTGGTGGGCCCTAATCGAAACAGCCCGCTATTGATTGAATCTCCGTCCGATGGCTCGTGTTTTGCAGTAATGCAACTAACCACCGCGCCTTTGAGTTTTCGCGAGACATACATTCGGGTAGACTTAAAACTTGCACACGGAGACTGAGGGAGAGTCATGATCGCATTCATCGAACAGAGATCATCATCGCCGTTCCACGATACTCTTTATCAGCAAAAAGATGAAAATAATGCACTTCCAACCACACCTACAACCATGTTTATCGCAGCTCTGCTCTCGGATTGTTAACAGCTTTCTGTGCAATTATGTCTGCGACTGTTTCATCTGTTGCAGCGCACATGCTTCTTGCGGAGATATCGAGGAAGATACGAGCTGCGAAAGGGACATAATAATTGAAATACGCAATCAGTAACTCGGGGTTCCGCGACACCCAGCATTCGGTCAACTGGTTCGACGATGATTTGAGAATTTTTGCGGCGACCGTGTCGCTTGAGAGGCCTGTTTTGAGCACAAATCATAACGAGAGGCAAATCGTATTTACTAAGCGACCGCGCAAATTCATACTCAAAGACTTCTCAGGCAGTGATGTGGCAGGGTGTGACGCTTCTTGAATTCAATCGCTTCCACCTTGTGTCCCACAAGCTGAGTAAGAGAGTATTTTTGCCTCCTTACCGACAGTGACTTTCTTGCTTTTGTAATCAACCGCCTGTGGCATCTCAGCAGGCCCAACAGCCCGTGTGTAGATCGGTGTGTCCACCCAACCGGGGCAGATGTTTGTGACCGCAATATTATATCCCTTGGCCCTAAATTCTCCTGCAATTTTCAACATCACAAAACCGTCGTAAAATAGGAAATATGGAACAGAATGTGGATCAGCAGCTTTAGGCTGAGATCGAGGGGCCACATCCCCCAAGCTGTCGTAGCATCACACGTACGCTGTTTGGCCTGCCGACAGCTTCACGTGAACTGTTTCCAAAACCTGCCAAGGCAGGGTTGTGGGTATGACTTATCAACTCACTGTCGAGTCCTTCAGCAAAAGCACGCAGTCCGTGCTTGGCGGCGCAGTATGACGCGAAACCACCAGTGACGAATCGACTATACATGGAGGCGGTAAAGATGATGTGGCCAAAGCCGGCTTCTTTCATGATCGGTATAACAAGCTTGGAAAGCTTCATTTGAGCTAGCAGGTCGATAGTGACTACTCGCTCATCAGACTTGTACGGCATGAGAGCACCAACTCCGATAATCCCTGCAGAAGCGAGTGCAAGAAACAGGAGTATTCTATCGTTTGGGGAAAAACGTTGCAGCTGGGCACAAGTTTTCGCGCTTGTTGTACACAAACTAGTGTGCGCTGCTTCGTTGGGACCCTTGCCGATAGAATGATACTGTTCATCGTAGCACTGCTAGAGTCTGACGGCTTATACAACACAGTCGCACCGGCGTTGTTGAAAAGGAAATCGATCTTGCCCTGCCATTCTTTCGCCTTGACGACTGTATCATCCAGTGTTTCGAGGTGCAGCATGTCACACGGTAGCACAAGGAAGTCGCTCTCTTTCCTCTGCGTCCCTTTCTTGTTGCAGAATTTGATAATGTCGTCCACAGCAGCTTTCAGTGCATCAGGGCGGTTGCTGGACATGATAATTTTGCAGCCACGCATGGCCAGTAGCCTAGCAACGCTCAGCCCAATGCCACTGCAAGCACCTGAGCACATACAACAGAGTACAACATAATCAGCATCGCCGGTGGACATTTCTCGCTTCACAGTGTCAGGTGAAAACAAAGCCAATCAACAAAAAGCGCAGGTACGCCACTAGTCCCGCTCTCCCGTTGCAAATGCGAAGCCGCGGCAAGCACAACATACGACGAAGCATACCTGTGACCCACGCCGTTCTGTCCTTCCAGTAGTCCTTCTTCTCCGGAAGTATTTTTGTTAGGAAGTCGCAGTCACGCAATATCAAAGCAGCGACGACGCACCATAAACTGTTCAAGACTGCTCCAGCAATCTTGAACATACCTAAGCAAGCTACTATCATGAGTAGCGGCGACTCCACCAGTGCGTTGAAGAAGCAGCTGAGACCGATACACTCCATTTTGTTGCCCAAGAAGACATCAAGATAAAGTCAAAAACAAGCAAAACCAGGATGCGGACCAGGAAAACGAACACCTGGGAAAGATACAACGTATGGCTTAAAAAGAACACCTCCGGTGGGCATACCTAAAAATGGTAACTATTGCGTCTAACCGTCAGGAAAAGTCTGATACGTTTGTCAAGGTGTTGCTTCCTGCCATTCATTCCTCTACCGGCAATAATATCACGAGCCACGCCACACACGCGTCTATAGCAAATCGCAGTCCCGTTGCCCGCGTAGGGAGAGCGCTGCATTCAGAGTTTTTCTCCTCGTGTCAGTTCGACAGCCAAAAAAATCTGGGTGTCCCTGACAAATGGAGACGCCGCATGATCTCGCCTGTTTAGCTCATCCTCAATTGGACCTGCTGTAGCATAGGGGACCGTCTTGCATTTTTGCTACTACATTCGTTCCTCTTTTGGAGTGACTCCTACGATGACGGCGGTCAACACGTACGACAAATCGGCTATTGCTTCTGCTGGCAACTGTTAGGCATTGAACTCGGAGGCGTTCTCGGCGGCCGAGCAAGGGAAAAATTCACGCACGTCTGAAAGTGACGACGCCAACACAGAATCACCTCAATTCGAAATGCAACGCTCACGACGGGTAGCAGCCACAACATTACGTCGCTGGCGTGCTGAAGTGAACTGTACGAAAGCTGAGAGACTCAAAAGCATTAATACGCCGCCACCATTAGAAGAAGACACTTCTGTTCGAATGGTGCAGCCTGACTTGAAAACGGCACGAGCAGAAAGGGAAATAGGTCGATGAGAGATAGCAAGCAACTGTGCTGAACATGGGAGAGATCGTAGTTGGCATGGAGTATTCACCATAACGTGGGGGAGGTGGTTCAAGATGATGATCTCCGCAAGCGTTTATACAGTAATGTAATACGAACAATCATCAAGTTTCGGATAGTGAGACATTTCCAGTGCGCGTGGAATTTCCATCTCTGCATATTATGCTCTGTATGCTCTGCGGAGAGACGGCAGAGCTGCCCTGCGTCACGACCGCAGGTGGGGCTTTTTCTTCGCCTTGACAACTACTGGACTGGTTCACAGGAAGGTACCAACTCACGGATCAAACAAGTTATCAGTTCAGGACCGTGCTGGCAGCGCGTTGACGACTTATGAGTCACACGCGTCTGGTCTTGCACGCGCGAAGCCATACCGTCAATCATTACCGGTTATCGCTTCCGCGCCCCCAACTCTATATAGGAATAAAGCTCGACGACTTGTGCCTGCCGTATTTGTGTTCCGAAGTTGTCTTGTGCAGAGGAGGCTGTACCACTCTACGATCGTTACGACAGTGTGTGTGTCGCTCTGTATCCCTTTGGGGGAAAAAAGACACTTCGAAGGCAATCACTTTGTTATGGCGCGTGTACAGGACTTCGTCCGGGGCTTATAGTATGTGCACCATACCAATTTTCATAAACCAGTTGATGGAACCCTCACTGCCACATGGATCGTACGTTCGCAAAAGTAGCCAGTCACGAAGCGTATTACACCTCCTCTGAAAGTATATTTGCGGCTTTAAGGAGAAAATGATCACCCCTAATAGGAGCCCGGCTGACACCAAGAAAGACAAAACGTTTCTCTGTCACTTAAGACAAGGCACGATAGAAGAGGGTAGAGTTATTGGAGGCGGCAGGCGTCCGCATTACACCAGTTCAGACTTCAGGAGGCTTCGCCAGCGTTAGTAGTCATTTTTTGCGCTCCTCCTCGACCGCAAGGAATGACTTAATGATGCGGGTAGTTGCATCCCGGTGCTCCTCATCTGTGATAACCAAAGGGGGGATAAAACGCATAACCCTCCCTCTAGTTGGCTTCGACAAAATGCCGTTTTCTTTAAGCTTCATTACAACGTCATTCGGATCAATGGCATCGGAGTCAACTTCTACAGCGTTGAGCAAACCGCGACCTCGAATTTCCTTGATCCATGGCACCTTCCCGTAGAGCTCTCTTCTGAGACAGTCTCGAAACTGCGCACCAAGCCTTTCAGCTCTGTCAGCGAGTTTCTCATCTTTGAGTACCGTTAGTGCCTCTACAGCCACGGCACAAGCAAGTGGGTTGCCTCCGAAAGTGCTGCCATGGGTTCCTGGCTTCAGCACATCCATGACATCCGCGCGGCCCATGACTGCACTGATCGGCACGACGCCAGCACTCAAGCTTTTTCCCAGCAACAAAATGTCGGGATGTACTTCATCGTGGTCCGCCGCAAGCAGCCGGCCTGTTCTGCAAAGTCCAGTTTGAATTTCGTCAACGATGAGTAGTACATTCTTGCTCCTGCACAGCTCGTGTGCGCGCTTCAAGTAGCCCGGTTTAGGGACATTCACTCCACCCTCGCCCTGGATAGGCTCGACAAAGAAAGCAGCGACGTTAGGATCTTTCAGAGCTTCTTCCAAAGCACCTACGTCATCATAATCAATGAGTTCGAATCCCGGAGTGAAGGGGCCGAAACTGAAAAAGGCGTCACACAAGGCAGACAGAAATACCGTAACACCGAAGGCAATCGACGGCTCTTACGCGTCTGCTTCTACTGCAGAAGAATCGACCACGTATTTAGCAAAACCAGTGCTGGCCACTGACTTCTCTCAGATTCTGTTCGGTACGAAACAAATATGAGCATGACACAGCTAAACCCCTACTTGTGTATTTTTTGCAAATCCTCCTTTCATGACGATGTTCGTTACATGGAGAATGAGCACGTTCTTTGTCTTACTTATTGTAGCAATCGAATGTGGTAGATGAACTGCACGCGGTGATTGTCCTCCCCCAGTAGTTGTTGTTGCACAAAATAACTTTGGCAGAGTCTGGTGGAATTTCTTTCACCTCGTACGCCCACTTGCGCGCGATTTTGAGAGCAGATTCACCAGCCTCGGCACCTGACGAGAGCAATAACGCGCACACAAACCTAATATTTATACTCCACAAAAAGCGTCGCCTGTCCCAGTCCATGCACATACGTTTGTCCTCGTAGAAAGCCCCTGCAAAAACATTGTTCGTTCGCGACCAGTAAGCCTGGACTGGCTGTTAATGTTGGGCAAATCCCACGTAAGGACAAGGGAACCGTCAACGTTTAATGCAGACTGCAGCGTATCACGAGAATCTGAACCTCCTTTGCGCTCACCGGTATTCATGAGGAGAACACGGTCGTACCCAAACATTTCCGCCATGAACCTGCATGCTGGTCCTGTGACGTCATTTCCAAAAGCCCGTAGGGTGAGAGTCAACCGCTCCGCCTGGCGGCACAGTGCTGCAATGACGCGGGGGTGACAATGCCCTTGACTGAGGCTCTAGAGATTGCAAAACATGTATATGACAAAATGGTCACGCCAACATCACTTTCTTGAGTAAAGTCAGTAGTTCACATCTGTGTAAACACACCCTTTACAGTGTATGTCTGAGAGTTGCCAGTGTGAAGTTCAGTGTTGATGTTTCTGTGCACGCAAATTGTGTTGAAACACCTTTCCAGATCTGACGTGAGAGATTGTAAATATCGCTTCTGCTGGCCTTTTGTCGCTTAGGCACAATGCATGGTTCCACCGAGTAGACATATTCTGACCAGGCAGGGTTCTGTGCGACTGATTCAGGGTCCCGAACAAACGCGTTGTCGAAACCCACACGGCCGAAAGTCTCCTGAGTCGGTTTCTTTGCTGCCTGAAAGTACCAGCTTCTCTCGTACAGATAATTCACACCTAAGGCCACTTATCTCGAACAAATTCTGTCGTAACGAAGTGCCGACATGATGTGTCAGTACGATGTCCAAGGAGCGTTCAATTGCTACGTGTGAACCCGCAGCTGCATCTGAATCGCTAAGTCAGATTTGCAAACTGCGTGCAACTGGGTGCCTCGGCAGGGATCCTTGACTGCTTAGTAATCTTTATGCGTTGTACGTACATCGGTTTACTCCACAGAACTGGTACTTACAGAGACACCGGCGAGGAAGTCGTAGTACTCATTGCCGTTGATATCCCAAACGCGAGCACCTTTACCTTTGCTGATAACAACCGGCACCGGCGCGTAGTTTTGGCAAACATACTGTCTGTCGCAGGCAAAAAAGTCTTCTTCTGTTTTGAGCTTTAAGCCATCCCGGTAAGCTTCAATGTTCGTTTTCCTAGCGCCACCTTCGGCTGCTGCAGAGGCGGAACCGTCGGACTTGGTAGCCATTTTTCAGTGACAGAAGCTAATGAAAGCAGGACACGCGAATCACCACAATCAATGGACATATCAATTATCTAAGCAAACTGGGCATACCTAAGAATGAAAACTGCACGAACAGTGGCTAGTAAAACGGCTGAACACACACGATATCAAATACACTTTTCCCGCAGTAGAGACGCCAAAGCGACACCTTAGGCAATCAAAATTGCTAAGAAACCACATACAGACAGTGTCAAGAGCGCGTATGCATCTCGTTTTATTAAGAACAACCGATTCCGTTCTTCGTGTTTGCTACGGTTGTCTCCTCTGCACGTTTTTTGGCCAAATCAAAGCACAAGGGCTGTTCAGCTGAAGGTCACGAAACTTGCAGAAAGGGAGAGCTGCTGTTGCGTCACGTTCGACGTTATGTCGTAGGTCGTATTTGAATGCATTACGTTTGTGTGACCCGAAAATTGACCACAGTGATCACACTACACCCACTGCGCACACGATTATGCTACAATGTGTCAAAAGCGGACCCTAAACGTTTTCTGGAACTAATTTTAACTGAATTCGCTCTGAGTCCTATAAGGTATCATCACAAAAGATTTTGGCCTTTATCTGTGCGGTGCACCCTTTACATAAGTAGTCAACAAGAGACATTTACACGTTGTGAGTGATATCTGTCAGTGTGGCATTGCCGCCATAGCCTCCCAGCCGGTGAGGAATTGTGGAAGCGTGCAGTCGCTTATGAGTACATCAGGCAAATTGTGAGTTCACTTCATCGGGGTAAAGGGTTATCCCAAGCTGCAGCAGTGGTGTAACGATGCGGTTAACCAGTAATAACAGTGGAAAGATACAATGTCCCTGACATTCGATTTGGCTATGAACGAGCGCCTTGCGCTGGCGATACAAGAGCATAAAACGAACGGTGGATTCGTCGTAAACGACTGATCTCTCAGGGAGCTAAAGAAAACGTTCATGGTAAAACCGTGAGCCAGCGTCGTGCGTGCTTGCCGAAGCGCCGTCGGAAGGCCTCCCACTTTAGTCAGATGTAGCCTCCAGTGAAACCACTGCAGCTGTATACGAGATTAGTCATTGGCAGGCTTCGGTTTTTGCTTTGATGCGTAGAGGCTCTCAGTCATGTCGAAAGCAGTGCTAAATGAAGGAAGGGCAGGGCTGTTTCAGTGTTCTACTTCCATGTGTAATCGTTGTCTTCCTAGCGGGGGTGCTGTGGTGACATCTGTGTTACCGCCTTTTGTCTCCGATCTACCAAACTGCTCACGTTCTCGTTTTCGCCAAGAACGCATTAACGGTAGCCGAAACAACCGGATCATACGTAATCAGTTGCGTTGCCATTTTTAGAATGAAGCAACGTCCTGTAAGGCAGTGGTTTCTAATGTTTCTCATGTTGTAGCAGCGCTGTTCTTTCCAAATTGCTTTTGAATCCCACCACAGCTGCGAGCAATTTTTGGGACCGCCTACCCAGGCGTTCGTGCCGCATGTGAACACGAGACAGTAGAGGTATGGATGGGAAACGGATGGCGAGAACAGCCGACGGCTCACTATTTCCAAAGTGCAAACAATAGAACAGGTTCCATACCATCGGTGACAGCGCGGCTCTGACCAGTCAATTCTTTTCAGTACATGTACATTGCTGCCTGACCTACTTTCCCAATCCCATGAGGAAGGCATGCCTGCTTGTGCGTGTAGGACAGCATTTCAGCTGGGCTTCGCGTTTTTTCGTCAGTCACTATGCACGACCGGTTTTTACTAGAGGCCCTTCGTGCTGTGAACACTTGTCTGATTGCGTCTTTTTCAACGTGTGGACTGAATTCAGAAACAGTCGACGCTTCCTGCTGCCGCTGGTATTCGAGGGTGATCGTTTAGGACTCGTTTTGCCGACACAAGTGATGTGGCAGAGTATGCGTGAGAAAGGTGAACAAGATTCTCAAAGTGGTGAGCCTGTGCTATCTCGTGGCTCGATCTCTTGTGCCTATTGAACCTCTATCGTGCCTGGATTTTTTCCTCGCAGCAACCTCGTAACAACGTCGGAGCGCCATGGACAACAATCAGAATCAGCCGAGATGAAATACATATTCCACCTTTCGTTCACGTTCGTTGGCAGATGTAGGTCGTGGGCAAACCAGAAGCGCATACGGCCGTGCGAGGGAACCAGCGACAGATGGCGCGGCAACTGCCGGCATACGGGGAACTTGGAGGGTTCCCCTTCTACCGAAATCACCTGGTCGAAAATGTGTCCGAAGAGCACACAGATGTAATCCACCTTCTGGAGAAGCTCTTGAGGTTCTTTACGAACCAGGAAACGCTTGCGAATGTGTCTACGGAGAAGCGTTGTCAACAACAGCCTTGTTCAGCTCAGAAGAGCAACAGCCGATGCGAACCGCACAGCCGTTTTAGAGGGCGCGCCCTTGACTGTGAGGATGGATTGCTGTGTCCCTGCTTCTACCAGTCCCGGACGAGGCCACTTCTGTCCCTTCTTGTCGAGAAAGCGTTGAAGAACTCTCTAAGAGTGGAAACCGCGATCATTACGGACAGAAAACTACACGTCCGAAACTTTCAGAACTCACGTCGGCTCTGGGCGGTGAGTGGAAGACCGGCAATCCCCCGAGTCAAGCACAGAGTCTACAACCTGGAGCACATCACATGCCATGGGGTACAACAATCTACCGTTCTGGAGAGCGCTGCGGCGCTCCCGGAAGTCTTATGGCAATGGAGACTATCGATGTTGTTGTGTCAGAACGCATTCCAACATGCTGCCCACATTTTCAAACACCCGAGAAGAGAACTACAGACTGTCCTCTCAGAGACAAGCTCGGGTACTGCGTGTCTCGCCGGCCCCGGTAAACCGTCGAAGAAACTGATAAGCGGAGGACGAACACCCAACCACGAGTATGACGGCGGTGACGCACAGAGGCATGCACGTCTGTCTACAGAGCACTGTTTGCTGAACTCTTTAGGAGGGCAACCCAGAGAACTGTTTAACGGTGAGAAAAGGTGACCTTGTCTGGCAGAGCGATTAGAGAGACCACTGAAGCCGTGCTAACTGGAATCCAGTGACCAAACCAGGTTCCGTGTATGGACCCCTTTTTAGCATCGTCTGGCATCATAGTCGTCTGCGAGATATTTGGCGGTTAGTGCTGTTTTCTGCAATTCTGACACGTCAGCAAATGGGGTATACCTGCAGAGTCCTGTGCAGTGCCACACAGTCATCTTTTGTCACGTGTGCACAGCATTCACGTGGAAAGCGCCCAAACCAGCTAACCCACCATGCAGCGATGGAAATCAACTTGCTTGGTTCCTTCTTTTGTTCTGTGACAGCTTTTCAGGGCATTCTTACCTTCGTCCGCAGTTACGCCAGCCACACATGCTGGCTTGCACCTACAAACTTGGCAGCACTAAAAGAGCCTGTGGTGCTGGCTCCGCAGGCATCTTCAGACATACCTCGTGCCGTACAAGAAGTATTGAACTGCTGCATCGGTGGGTTTTCTGCCGTGTTTGAGGCACTTCTGTCTCCGGGCGCCGGAGACGACGGGCTGCGCTTCTTGTGCTTCCTCCTGTTTTCTCCCTCAGCGTGGTCAACGTGGTCTCAGACGCCTCTGGGCGTATGCAGGACCAGTGTAACCAACAGCAGACTGTGTTCCAGGAAACAGTGGACCTCGAGAACCAGCGATGGTGACTGGCCATTTCTCCCCTGTAGGGGCGCTGGCAACGCTACCCCCAGAGCAAGGGGACAACGATGCGGATCCTCGAAGGAGCTCCTTCTGGCGAGTGCAGCTTGTTCCTGCGCTGCTGTTGCAGTGCTTGTGGCTTCCAGGATCCAGCAGTCCATATATCGTCTCTTTTTCCCGTCTTGTCAAAGGCAGACCTTCGTCCGGGTGGGAGGCCTCAACTTGACTCTTCACGACCACGTCATTCCACGCCGTGCCACCGAGGTGCCCTCGACACTCGTTTCGTCTCAGGGGAACTGGGAACGCTTACGTGACGGCGGACGCGCGTTCCGTGTCAGACACAGGACTGAGGTGGCTGGCTTCTCCCTTCCTGCGACCCGCCGGCGAATCAGCCGAGCTTGTTCTTCGCACGATCATCATTCAAGCATATCGCTGCGACAGGATGCTCCTTCCCACCACGCCGGAAGACTAGGGTTCGTGCATGTTCCAATTCCCCTGTCTCCAGAGCAGGCGCCAGGAGATCAAGCCACCACAGGCGGCTCGTACGCGACTAGATCGCGCTCTGCGGAGGTCTTATTACCTTACAGGTGCTGTAGGTCGGTAGAACAACAAGTGGATCATTTTTTCTTTTTGCTCGTCCTGATCCTTACTCCAGCGATGAATCACGCCAAGAATCTTCTGGCGATTGCAAAAATTTGTTTGGCTACGGTACAGGGGAAAGGTGAGAAAAACGTCACTGGGCTTGGACACTCCAAAGGTGCATCACAAAAAGGCCCACCGCGGCGTCAGCATCGCGACGGCGCACTATCAACAGCAGCACCAGCGAACGCAGCAAACGGATGTAACCAGAGTACCTTTTCAGAAACAAAAGAAGATCCCCACAGTGCTCGAAAAGAGGTAGCGGTGCCCATGGGTGCCGGGGTACGATACACAGACTACAAGTGGGCAAGTAGACGTTTGGTGTCCACGTCTGGTGGGCATCAATGTCGAAAACACTGTTTGAAGGCGCTCCGCCGATGCATGCATCAGGCTAGTGTGACAGAACACGGAACAATAGTGCTTCTGACACAGCTACCCCTTCAGAGTTTCCTCCACTGGCTGTTTCCTAACCATGGTACACAAGTGCCTCATTTTTCTCGCCGGCGGTCTGTCCCGCCAAAACGCGGAGGAATGCCTCTAACTCTGGCGTTCCAAAGAAGACGAAACTCTGTTGAAGCGGAAGTTCGTGGAACACGGCGCACTGTCGAGGTGGTAGACGCGAGTGGTGAACCATGTGATGCTACGTTGAATACTCAAGGGGTATCGAGCTGTGGAGAGCAAGCAACCAATACGGCACCCGAGGGAGGAGAGTCTCAGGAAATGTTGTCTCTTCATAGGGACAATAATCGCAAGCAGGACCGGTGCGGAAATACAGCTGCAGATCCTAATCCCGTTCGTCTCACAGCTGTTGAACATATGCGAGGCGTGGATCGCATTGGATACTTGTGTTGTCTCCTACAGCACTGTAAGGACCCTGACACTGTGTACAGAGTAGCTCGACACCATCCCGGAAGACACCAACCTCTCCTCATGCCTGCCGCATCACAATGTTCCTTTACATTTAGGAAGGCAAGATGACCTGCTCTAATATACGCGCAAGACACTGGCGGGACTTCCCTAGTGTTACAAATCACGCCGAGAGGGGTGACGGAATTGGCGGCGCACGTTACTACACAACGGGACACACTTGATGGCATTACAAGTACTTGTGTAGCTTATTTTTTGCGCTTGCTTCATCGTGAGGTGCCGGTGGAAGCACGTTCGTCTTGGAGACGCCACTACCATAACACTGATTTCAGTTGCTGCTGGAGGGTTTCACGGACACTGTTAGTAGATGTACACCGAATGACGGGCACGCGGTCCACACACACGATTGACAACCTAGTCCACGCCTATTCCGTTTCGTCATGAAGAGTGACTAGAATTCCAGCTGCTTGAATACACTGAAGAATTCAATGTGGTCTTCGAACAGGTGTTGATGTTTCATAGAATCGTGAAACGTTTTTTTCAGTTCGCGACTCCCCTGTGACTCTTGCTTGTACAAAATGTATTTCTCTGCAGTTCTTATCCAGCTGAATGGCATTGTCTGCGCTATTTCGAGATTTATCTCTCTGTCGCCCCGAATTTCAACCTACGTATTTAGGGACGGAAGGGGACATTGTCGACCCACTCGGAACAGAACACTCCAGATCTTCCAAAAACTCCGAGATACCCTTATTCATATGCTTTTCTTGTCTCTCCGATACACCCTCCACGCTCTGGTATCAGCGCCGAGGCGGCAGAGACGGGTGTTGTTGCCTTCACGCAGTTTCGACTTTCAGGGCAACCTCGACAGTGACTCTAAAGCGCGACCAGCGGGTTCCTGCCACTCAGTTAGACACTTGAGAAACGCCGCTCAACTCTGCACAAACGACGGGCCCCTTTGCGCGCTGTACCCCCACGAGGCAAACCTGACAACTGATTTAGCGTCTCCGAGCTCAACAAAGTTGAATGGGTCATCAACGAGTCTCAGTGCTAACCCAGCTGCGGCGGAACTGAAGCCGATTGCACCCCCATCACATCAGCTCCCCGAGGCGTCGTTCTGTCCTTTTCGAGAGTTCCAGATGATTTTCTTGCACACGCTGCCGACGTTCACTTTGAGCCCAGAGGTTGGAAGCGAGCTGCTTTTGTATCACTGGCCATGGGAACGCCTTGACGCTGAGTTTGGTGAGTAGAAGGAAGTGATGCGACGAGTCGACAACCCCCGCACGCCTTGCCTGGAAGAAAATTATTGAACTGCGTCGATGAAAGCAAAAACGAAAGTACTGTTTCGTAGGCGTGGGATGCTTGGCAGTACTCAAGCGTATCTGTGGTTTGTCTGGGAATGCTGTCTTCAGCGTCCTGCAGGTCGCGATGGCTTGTGATTCTGTGCAACACTCAGTGGCCGTTATAGCGCTGCAGATGCTTCCCTACAATGCATGCAACTGCCAGCCACGAATTCCATGTAACGACCCACACAGCTATTCGACTGACAAGGAAAAGTGGATTTGCCGAGCGGAGCAGACGTGGTACTCCAGACGCAGAAATCCTATCACCTAATGTAATAACTCTTCGAAGGTACACCCTGGGATGAAAAGTTTCATTCAAAGTAAAGCTATTCCATTGTCCTCATTTGTTGTTCCCTCATTTTCTTCTGACAACGACTATGTGTCTTGCCAGGTTTGTTACACGAGAGAGAAGCCGTCGTTGACCTTTGTTTTGTGGTGTTGATGCATCAGTGACGCATTCTGCACAGTTGTGCATCCTGTTAATGCGGTCGCCGGCTGTCGGGTACTGTTTGTATTTCCGTCTCGCCAAGTATTTACTAGTGAAAATAGATCTGTTCTCGTCTTGTCTCTTTCTCCCCTGTCTCTGCAGCTTGCCTCGCCCTGCTTTCACTATCGGAGCGCAAACCTATCGAAGCGCTCTGGACATGGCAACGTCGAGTTTCGTCCAGTGAACCCATCCTTCAAGCGTTCTCATCCCTCTCTCAGACAACCCCCTTCGCGCCGACGCAAGAAGCCTCTTCATCAACGTGTGGTTGTTTCTTGTCTTGCTTGGGATCTTGCTCTCGTTGCTGGTCTCCTTCCACCGCGTTTAGGGGCGGTCGGTCGCGACCGCTAGTCTTTCGGCCCTGCTTCCCCCCTCTGCTTCTCAGTCTGTCATTTAACGATGGAGATGTCCACATGTGTCTTGAAGAAGAAAAGCGGAACAGTGACGAAAGGAAGACCAAATCAGCCTTAAACCGCGGACAAAGGAATGAAAGCACCCTCCAAAAAGAGAAACGCCGACCAACAAGGTGTCCTCCTCTGTGTGCCTGGACGCCGGGCGAGCGCATTGAAGCCCTGCTGGATCTCCTGACATTCCGACGACTTTTACAGGCGTATACACACCATGCAAGGCTTCTCAGGCACGCGACACGAAAACAACAGCTGCACAAGGGTTTCTGTTGTTCTCCCTCTTTAAATCACCTTCCCGGATTTTTTTCTCCATCTCGGCGCTCTCACAAAGCCCTTGCCTGCAGCGCATCCCTAGCTGCCTTCCCTGTAGAGCAGCGTGGCGCATTGATGATGGTCCCTCAAGGTAGAGATCGAGGAAAGACTCTGTTGGACGTTCTGTCCATTACGATAGGAGCAGGAGTTTTTCTGTGTGACGAAGGCGAGGAGGGAACGTGCCTTCGGCCTGAGAGAACATCGTCCCAGTGTTCTCGTCTAGCGCTTCTAGCCCATGTCGCCAGCTGTGCCGGTCACCCGGCATGTTGCGCTATAGCGGCTATCCTGACGCAGGTAAGTTGATGATGACGGAAAGGCAAAACGAAAACGAGAAGCCGAGTCACACTTTCTGGACTAGGGGATAGGAAATTGAACAAAAGAAAGACGTTCGAAGTGGAAGCGTTTTGGTGGCCGAGACCTGATTCAATCTGCAAGAGTAGAATTCCGAGGAATGGCAATCGTCTCTCGTGTCGCTCACACGCCTGCTTCTTCTTCATTTGGACACAACAACTGTGTGTGTGTACTGCCTTCCGCATTCCGTCTAGGTGCTTCTTCGACAATTCCTGGCGTCCAGGAAATCCAACACAGACTGGAGTCGCCCATATGTCGGGGTAGACGCCCGCCGGGGACAGCATGGAGGGGCGAATAAGAGAGAAGCAGAGAGTGGTGTACACGAAGCAACAAAGGCGAACGAATCTGGAAACGCGCGACACAAAGAGGGAGAAACGTATCGAGATGGGAAGGCGGAAAGCAGCCGAAGCAGAACATACAACAACTACGGAGCGGCCCATGAAGATGGAAGCCCCAAACAAGGGGATAATTACGACGCAGAAGCCGAGCACGAAGACGACGCCAGCGAAACGTTTCAAAGGCATGCGGGCCAGCCCACGCCCCCATCACCAGCTGAAAAACTCGCTGCTGTCTCCTCGACTTCGGCCCTTAGCACGACCTGCATCACCACCCAAGACGCTTCAAAAGCCTCACCGACCCCTTGTTTGTTCACGCTTCTACGTACAGCCGCTCTGATCGAGGAAGGGAAAGGCTCCAGCACCTGCGATAGAGACAGCGGAGGAGACACGGTGCCCTGGAGGGCCTTTCAGGAAGATGGAGACGAGGAAGAAGACACCAGCGAGGGCACGACGACGGAAGCGAGAAGTGACAGAGATGCCGAGACAGAAGAGGAGGCGGCGAAAAAGGGCAAGGAGAGTTGCGATCCTGGCGATACGATACCCTTGGAACCGGCAGTGACTGAGGAGCAACGATGTAGACGGAGGCAAGACCTGGAAATCCTAGGCGACAAAGAAGACGGCAAAGCGCCTTTTCATCAACAGCGAAGGTGCCACACCTTGACAAAGAGTGAGCGACAGTGTTCGGGTCATGGGGATGGAACACAGAAGGCTAGATCGAATCATTTCTCGACGGGCAGTGGCTTCTCAAGCAGAGAAAACCTTCGTCCCCACTCACTCACCGTTGACTTTCCACCGTCGTCGTGTCGACATGCCCGCAGCTCAGACTCGCCGCCGTCTCCATCTCGATCTTGGGCTGTTCGTCCTTCGCGCCTTGTAGATCACTCTTGCGAGTCTTCGCCGGCGTCGTCAAGCTCTGTCGCTACCACTGCCGCTACCTCTGCCGCTCCCGTGGCTTCTTCAAGGTCGCCGCCCTTGGCTTGCGGCTCCACGCCTTTGTCTCCGGGATCCACAGTTCCTCCAGTCACAAGGATGCAGTTACAAAGAGCTTCGCGCTCCTTCAGAGAAGCTGCACATGAGCTTCGAAAGTTACTCGCGCGATGTCGCTGCCCATTCATGCCTTCGGTCATTCTCGCGGCCACCCACGTTGCCCTGTTCAGCGCGCCGCCGCAGCCGGCGGGTCTCAGGAGCCCAAGGCGAGGACCGCGCGGCTCTCGATGGCACTGCGCTGGCGAGGGAAATTCGAGAGCGGCGCGACACCGGGCTGCCGCCCACGGACCAGTGAACGAAGGAGCGGCCGCAGAGGAAGGCGATTTGCGTCGACCGAAAGAGACCCAAGTGGAAGAAGGAGATGTCAGCGGAGACGAGACAGAAAGCAGCGGCAGCAAGGAGCACAGCGGCGCTGGTGATGAACGGGCCGGGGCAAGTCGACGGCTTGGGTTGGCGGTAGTGCTCGATACTCTCCTACATGCTCGAGAGTTTTGGAAGCTGACAACACAAGACGTTGACATTCTACGTAAGGAGCAAGCACGCAAAACATGAGGGTGCAAGGAAGGGAAACAGTGTGCTTCTCGCTTTGTGGTGTACGGGTGCACCATGTGCGACGGTACCCGAAACAGCTGACAGCTCGTCACCTTCCGGACGTCATTTGAATCCCTCTTTCTCGTCTTTTCTGCATGCTTTTCCAACCGTTCTTACCTGTTTTCCCAGGCTCCATGTGCCGCGCTTCGCCCAGCATGATTCTCTTGTCCTTTACATCTCCGCACGATTTTGCGTTTCTCTCTGCCCATTCCGAGGACCTAACCAGCGCAGCCTGCCTCTGATACCTGTCCCGCTGCAGGCTTCTGGGCGGCTTCCCCGACACTCCGCGTCGCGCGGCGAGTTGGCGGTGAAAAGCAGCTGTTTCTCGCTTGTCTCAATCACCACGGCGAACGTCTGAACTTCCTCCAGAACATCCTCGACATTCCTAGCTCTCCCTGCCTACCTTTGTCTCCTGTCACCCCATCGCCTACTTCGCCCTCGTCGTCCTCTTCCCTGTCGACTGGTGAAGGCTTTCGCAGCTCCCAGCCACCGTGTCCAGAGTGTCGGCAGTCTTCACCGTCCCTATCGCTCGCCACCGTCGAGTCTTATTCGCAGGTTGCTTCCGCCTCCACGTCACCCTGTTTGTGTCGCCCTTGCGCTTGCCTCGCCTGTTCGCCTCTCTCATCTCCGCTTTCGCAGTCTCTCTCGTTCTCATTCATTCCTCGGAAGGAAGAACATTTCCCCCTCTTGCCCTTTGTCGTTGCCTTCTTTTTGCCTATTCGGCATCGCTCCGCCGTCCTTGAGCACGAGCATCAAGCAGAATGCACGGGTGAAGCGACGTCTTCCACCGCTGCTGCTTCTGGCCATCCTTCTTCCCTTCCGTTCCCCGCTTCTTCATCTCCTCTTCTTTCCTCCTTTTCTGGATCTGCTCTTCCTCTCCCGCATTTCCTTGTGGCCTGCGTCGCAGCGACTCTGAGACGAAAACCGCGAGGCGACTGCCGAGAAGAACCTGCCCGACACAGTGGCGCGGAGGAAGGCAGAGAACCTTGGTACGCACCCGGCGGAGAGCACGACTCAAGAGCGAGACCCCATCGACGGCGAGGAGATGAAAGACTCCACGAGATACAGGAAACAATGCCTTTCTCGTTTGGCCAGGCATGCACCTCTCCAATCTCTCATCAGTTGCGCGTGAGCAGCTACGGCTGTTCAGGACTCCTCGGAGGAGTAGCCTCTCGTGACGCCAGAAACTGCATGGGTGAGGACAACGAGAAATCAAACGAAGGCGAAGGCGGAAGCCAACAGCCGAATCACAGGCGAAGGTGTGTCTCTACGAAACGGCATCATTTCGGCGTCTTCCTTCCTGCCTGCTTTGCTAACATCCTCCAGGCCCGTATAGGTGAATCGAACGGCCTTCAAAAGATTTCTCCAAACGCCTATGCATTGATGCCCTCGTCCCGGTCTCCATCGTCCTTTCTCGTGTGGTCATGCTCTGCGTCTTCCCCTCATGTCTCCGCGGGCTGTCCCCTTTCGCATGCCACCCTTCCACGTTCCTCTGCTCTCCCTGAGTCTGGACGCCCTCGCGTCGCTACGCGCAGACTTGCGGAGGCGTCCAGGACATCTCAAACATGTTGGGAGGCTGCTGCCGGAGGGGATACGAGAGAAGCGAAGGACACCCGGTACTTCCAAGAACGTGAAGGTTGGGAGGACGAGGAGCAAGACGTCCTGTTTCGTCTCTTTCTCCGCCTTCTTCCCACAGCTGACGGTAGCCGTTCGCCTCTCCATCCGCCCTCAAGGCAACGCCTACAAATCGTTTCCCCGCGAGACTCAAGGCACGAAGCATTCCCGTCTTCCTGGGTCGCTTCCGCAGTTCACAAGCGTTCAGAACCATCAGTCGACGTCTCTACCTTTGAGTCTTTTCGGCTTCCTTCTACCTTAGCTTCTGTCTCTTCTTCCCCTTCCTCTGCCGTCCCCCAGTCACCGCGTGTCTCGAGTGGTTCGTTGGAGACTCGCTGTGCGTCTTTGGGTGCAGAAAACGCGCTTCTGTCGTCTGACTCGGCCGCGGGCTCTCTGAGGTTTGGCCGCCCTGAGGCTGCGCGCCTGTTGGACTGGCCTCTTGACTTCCTCAGACCCCTGCAGAACCTGCGCGCCTGTGCCGCGTGGCTCGAGCAAAGGCACGACGAGGCCCCCGTCGCCGGCCTCGCTGGACTTTTTTGGCTTTGCTGGGCGGAGCAGAGACACAGAGCCAGGAGCCAAGGAGACGGAGAGCAAGCGATGAGAAGTGTAGGAGAGCAGGAACGGAGACGGCGAGGAAGGATCACAGGAAGCGGAGTCGACGAGACCGTGGAAAGCACGGAGGGGACGCGAGAGGCAGACCAAGTGCGGCGGAACAGTCGAGGAGCCAAGGCATTTGAAGCGGAAGGAAACCGTGAGTGGACAAGTCGAAACGAGCGACAAGACACCCGTCCAAAGGCAGGCAAGGGTGATGAGACGAGTCTCCCTTCCGCCGACGATCAGGTCCTAGAGAGAAGCGAGGAAAGGGGCGACCGTGCGACATCACCGGGGCAAGAGGAGGGAGACTGCCGAATCCTAAATTGTGGCACATTTCGAGCATCTTCAGTTCAAACTCTATCTGATTCGGAATTGATCCTTCAATACCATAGGAGGGCTAATCTGCGAAAGCGCGAACGGCGCTGTGGCTCTTCATCACCATCGTCCTCTCTAACTGAAGCCTGCCCTCGCCGTTTTGTCTCGGACTCCTACTGTCCACGCGTCGTATCTCCGTGGTCTTCCGTTTCGCATTGCCCTTCTTTGTCTCGTCCCTCCACCGTTCTTTCAAATTGTGCGTCGGGGCCGTCTCAACCTCCTCTGTCGCCTCTGACTTCTCTCTCCGCATCCTGGGATGTCTCGCACGGCGGGCGGACCTGTCTCTGGGCTTCCGCGGTGTCGCTGTCTCTGCTTCATGAGTGGCGATGCTCAGCTCCCTTCACGTTCCCAGCGGTCGTTCTTCCGGAGGCCTTTCTGGTGACGGTGGCCCAGAACCGCGAGCGCCTCGCCGCTCCGAGCCTTGGCAAGGCCGAGCCGGGGGGAGAGAGCCTAGAGCTCCAAAGAGCGCCCTCGATGGCGACGCCTCTCTCGGATTTAGGTGGAGAGCCGCCCTGCAGCCGTCACGCCGGGCAGAGCGGCTTGCCTGCCGGGACGCCTCTGAGGAGGGAAAAGGGCACTGGAGACGATGAGAAGGTGAACAGAGAGGACGAAGAAATATGTAGAGATGGACAACAAGAGGAGGTCATGAGCGAGGGAGAAGCAATAAAGGCAAGAAGCGACTCCCCCCCTTCGCCCGCGCTGTATCGACTTGCGTGGAAACTGAGAGAGGGAGAAGAAGACCGAGAGGCACCGACGCGAGAGAAGTCCGGAGAGAAGGAATCGCCAGACAGGCGCTTCTGCATAGGTCGCTGCAGAGGAGAGGGACTCCTGGAAGAGTGGGCTAAGAGGCATGAATGGCGCGCAAGTGAGGGGATGCAGAGGCACGAGAACACGAGAGGAAGAGGTCAGGAAGAAGCAGGCGGCAAGAAGTACGGGAAGAAGCGAAATGTCGCGAGCGGGGGAAAGGAGAAGCGAGATGGCACCATAGAAGAAGCACGGTACGGGTCATTTTCACTTGAGAAGGAAGAGTTGGATGCCCTGAGATTCTGCTGGCTTCACCTACTGCGCGCGCCCCGAGGCGAGAAGCGGGCAAACGACAGCGACAGGACATTTTCTTCGTCTCGCGTCGCTTCGGCCGCCTGGAGGCCTGTCGCAGCTGGAGGAAGTGAAGGTTCGGTGGACAGAAGTGATCGTGGGCCGGTGCTGTCGCGCATAGGAGAAACAGAGACAAGGACGGACAGGGGAGGCACACCAGAACGACGACATGGCACGGAGAGGAGGGGAGACGTCTGCATCGAGGCAGTGAGTCGGAGCCGCCCGCAGGAGGCTGAAGGCCTTAACGGAGGCCACAAGGCAAGCCTTGCGCGAAACGAGAGCGGAGACAAAGCGCTAGAAATACAGCAAAATAAGGTGGCTAAAGAAACGCCAAACGCAGGACACAGACGAAGCCGGCGGAGCGAACGAAGCAAGGATCAGGAAGGTGAAGACGGCCGAAGAGAAAACGTGAAGAACAGTAAAAAGCACGAACAAGCTCGCGGAGAAGGCAAGAAACAAGAACTCGGAAACCGACTCCAGACTGTGGAAGGCGAGAGAAAGAGGGCCGATGAAAGGGAGAGGAAGCAAAGCACTGCCTGCAAAGAAACGGCTTCGATTTTAAAAGCCGAGCACGACACAGGGGAAGCTTTCAACGACCTCGCCAGCGTCCTCAACCTCACACCGCGGTAGGCGCACATGCACAGCAAGTCGAAGGAAAGCAGCGTCCGTCTCGCGCCATGAATTTCGCCTTCTTTCGTTCCCTGGTTTCTCCGCTCTTTCGATCCTCACTAGTCTCCACTTCGATGCGTTGCTCAAGGCTCCCACGGAGCTTTTCCGTGTGAGACGTTCTTCGTCTCTCTGTGCTCTCGTCTTTTGCTTTCCCTGACTGTGTCTGTGTCTGGCTCCTGTTGCTACCCTTCCCTTGCCGTTGGCCCTCTCTGACCTCGCGTTTTTCTCTGTGGTCGGCATCTCTGAGTGCCCACCCAGCGCGCTGACGCCACGACCGTAGAAGAAACCTGGCGCCCTGGCCCTCTGTGTACTCGCTTCTTTATTGGATGGCTTTTCTTTGTCGTGAGAGTGTTTCTCTCGCTCTTCTCCTTCTCACCCTATGACCGCTGGTTTCGCTTTCACTCTGTGGCCGCACTGGAGCTGTCGCGTTCTCGCTTCCTCGTGTCCACTGACCTTATCCATCCCAGCTGCGATGCGTTCGCCGTGCCCTCCTGCTCTCAGTCCTCCTTTAGCATCCCTCAGTTGGTGTCTCTCTTGCTCCGAGGCCTTCCCGCTGAGGCGCCGCCTCCACGCACGTTGCCCTGCGAAGTCTCCGCAATGCCCCATGAGTCTCTCTGCTTCGCTATCCCTTCAGCCTGAGTCCTCTATTTCTCGCGTTCCTCCGCATCCGGCAGCGAGAAACAAACGGACTCGCAACGCCCACACAAATCGCCCTCCTGGTGTGCGCTGGCGCCTCGCGGCTTCGCCTTGGTTCCTTTGAAAGCCAGGTAAGAGTGCCCTGTGTCCTCCGGCGCCTTCAAACGTTCTGTCGGTTCTCGGATCCGACTCTTCAGCGTCAGCTCTCTGCGTTTTCACCTCTGCCTTTGCCAGGGACAGTTCCACTGCATCAGAGGCCTCACATAGCCTCAGCTTCAATTTGGCGTCTCTTTGTCGGGGGCTGCATGCGAGCGGCGAAGCGCTCGACGTCCTTCCTGTGATCCTCTTTTCCCTGGCGCCTTTCTCGTCAGCCCTCCGCTGCCTTCGACGGCCTGACGGCTTGCCGCGGTCGGTACGACTTTTCCAGAGCTGCCGAGATATAGGTTTATACAGATGCGTATGCGTTTGTACATTTATATGTATAGATACATAATTTTATATATGCATCTATCTATATAAATATATATAAATATAGATATGTATGGAGGCCAGTGGATTGGTTCGTGAAGGCTTTTGGCTTCCAAGGTGAGGCTGTTGCTTCCACGTATTTCATGTTTTTAATACATGGTGTTCAATGGGTTCTATTTCTACAATAATTATCATCTTAACTATGCAAGCGTTGTCTTCTCGTCCCTGAGCTTGTGCACAGCTGTCGCGGTTCAAAGTGTACGCGATCCTCGTGTTCCGCCTTGCCCGCCTTCGCAGGAGATGCATTTTTTGCTGGCTTTATAGAATCCACTGCTTGACTCTCTTAAGCATACCTCTACGTTCATTTGTTCGCTTCACTGTGGCTCCGCGCGCTCTGATTTCTCATGAGACGCGCCACCCGAGCGCCCCTGTCGCCAGTCTCGTTTTCTCCTGCTTAGGCAGCTTGAAGTCCGTAGCGGTTTCTGTTCTCTCTGTGTGACCTGTCGGTGCTCCGCGCAAAGTGTCTCGACTCTCGGATCATGCAAGTTTATTCTCATTCGTTGATACGTGAAATGTTTGATTTGCATCGCGGCTTGGTTGTGGGAGCAACTACTTCAAGAAGGACAAGAGTAGTCGGTGGTGCTCCGACATTTTTCATCATTATACGCCCATTGTATTCTTGACAAAGGAGACGTCTCCAGGAGAACTAAAATACAACCGCGTAAAACGTACGTCACCATCGCCCATTTCCAAATATGCGTTTCAGGCATCGCGAGACACAGCCAGACCGAAACAGCGCTTCGCCTTCGCTTCCTTCTCTACCATTCTCCTTGCCTCTTATCTCTTCCCCTGCCCGTGTCTCTTCTTCGGCTTGCAGCTGTACCTCCGTGCGTGGATCGAGGCTGTTCTCTACGACCTCTCCGGACCTCTGTTTGTTCGCCGCAAAAGGCGCCAGTGTTGCTGGCTCGTGGCGAAGACCCTGCAGAGCAGCCGCCGCCTGAGGCAGACGTTCGCGGCGATGCGAAGGCTCCCGAAGCCGCAACAGCACCACCAGGCGTTTCCCGCAGAGGGCCGCTCTTCAGAGGCACGAGGAGACAGGAAGGCGGTCTCGCCGTTCGAGGCCGTGAGCCAGAGGCCAGCCGAAGCGGTTGTGCGCGGCAAGCGGGAGAAGACGCAGGACGCTGAACACGCAGAAGAAGCCACTGGAGGACCCGGTAGGCGCGTCAATCCAAGACAAAAGAGAGACGAAGGGGGCGAGAACCGAGGGGAAAGATAGCGTATCGCGGCGCTTCGCTGCGAGGGCTCGGCCAGCTCCTTTTGCGCTTGACAGAGTGGTGAGGGACTTCTAAAGCACACATGGCCAGGCCCGCCACCCGCAAAACGCGCCCTGGTATGTGGACCTCACTACGCGCAACGAGGAAGGGATGATTCTGGTCGACATTGGACTCCCTTCACCAACAGTGGATGCGTCCAGGACTGCCTATGCTAAATATGCTTCTTAAAACCTGACAGCGACCGACTTGTGTCGTGAGCCCTGAGTGAGGTGTGGTGCGAAGAGGCAACAGACGAGACTGGGCGCATCTGAGGCGGCCTGATTTGTTCTAGGCACCCTCCAGATGTAAACGCCGCGCTTGAGTTGATCTTATCCTCGTCGGGATTGGTGACAGAGGCTTCGTGTCTGCCAGGGTCAGTTGAAACAAGCTGAGGACCGACCGGGTGTCTTTTCATCCGCCGGTTACTTTTCCATGCCCCGTCCTCCGCTCGCAGTGCTGCGGCCCCGATCATCCGAGGCCGCGACGGCGTTGACCTCCCCGACCGGTGTCCACGAACCGTGCAACTGTCCGTCAAGTGAAACTGTTCGCATGTTTGCTTTAACGCAGAACCTCTTGGATCGGGGCAGGGCGTCGCGACGCGAGCTTCTGGGTGTCGAGAGGTCCCCGGAAGCGAAGGGTTCGTCTGGAATGAGGAGGATCGTGTCCAGACGGTCCGTGCTGTGGTTTCTCCTGCTGCGTCAAACCTCGACGTCTGTCTCTCAATAACTATAACTCCAGTTATACAATCCTCGAGTGATGTGAATTAAAATACACAAGAATACGAAAGCGGCTGTTGTAGCATGCAACATCCTAAATTCCCATCCATCGTTCGGCTCGTATGGAGCTCTAAGCCTAAAGGGTCAGCTGACTCGGTGTGTGCCAGCCGTCAAGCTCTGTGCATTTCCCCGTTCGCGCGTTCGCCTGGATGTTATTGCCCCGGTCTTCGTGAGGGCGTCCTCCTTCTCGCAGCCTCTCTTTTTGTGTTTCTGCACTATGCGCCAAGTCTGTGTTCCTGTGTTTGCGTTCCAAGCAGATCTCTTCTCACCCGCTCAGCTGGAGTTCGTGGAGAGCCTGATTGGCATTCTCCTCGTCGCGCTACGATGGAAACCTTCTCGCGTCTCTGCTCTGGAACACAGTGGGCCTACCTGCAACTTCCCTCCTCACTTCAGTCGTTTTCCTGCGTCTTTCGCCTGTTGGGTCTCCGCCTCCTCTTCTGCCTCCTGTGCTCCACAACGGCCCGGCTTCTGTCTCGAAGAAAGCGCAGAAAAGCGGTCAGAGACCAGCCTCGAGGGCGGTGAGGCCAACCACGCAAGCAGTCCTCAGCAGGGCCAGCGCAGCCAGCGTTGTCGGCCTTTTCGGAGACGGGATGGCCATGAGGAAACAGCAGCTTCGACGATCAAGGAAGGCAGTGGAAGAGAGAGAGAGACTCACGCGCTGACGGTGGTGCATGCGAATCCCTGTCGCACCGAGAGAAGCGACAGAGATGCGGGCCAGGGCAGGTGGGCTGAAGCGCCGGGAAGCACCCTGCGGAACAGATCGGCCGATCGACAGAAAGAGAGGAAGGAGTATGAGGCTGATGCCGACAGAACAGAGAAGCGTGCATGCGAAGGAAATCCCGGACCTCGTGAGGGAGACGCAGAAGAAACTGAAGCCTCTGTGAGTTCGAAAAGCAGAGCAAGTGGCGCCGATGGAGCTTCAGCATGGAATCACTTTGTCCTGTCCCCTTGTGGGGAGAACGTGAAAGGCCAGAGTTCTCGCTGGAACGCGAATCCAGAAGGCAGCGAAAGAAATGGCTGCGAGACAGACGCGTGCGTGGAAGACGGAATCAGCGGAATGCGGTTGCTACCTGGCCAGGACGAAGATGAAACGTCCGGAGACAAAAAGGGAGAAACAGACACACTCTCCAAAAAGGGTGGAAGAGGACGCCGCGAATACGAGTTGAGCCCAGACGTCCCCTCGCTGCTGCTTGACCTCTTCATCAGAAACGCGCTTTGGCGGGAGCGGCGAAAGGCCTTCGCTTGTCTGAACGGACGGCTCATTCGGTAAGACACGCTGCAGTCGCTCTTGAACTGGTGTATTTCCCGCATGCGAAAAACGACATGTAAATCCACGAGATGTGAAGCGCGAAAGGAGAGAATCTCAAGTTGGGGGGAAACGCACAGTTTCCTGAGTGAAAACGATTCACTACATGCAAACGGACGCACACACAGAGGAGGTGACTTCTTCCAAAGATGGTGGAGGCAATGCAGGGTGGGGCAGCATCCGTCTTCAGACGACTCACTCACGCGTCTCTACGTCAGGAAAGGTTACAAACAGGTGGGCAGATTCAACGACAGTTGTGCCTGTATGGGCATTCGAGAAAACGTCTGCACATGAAGGCGTGGAGACTCAACCTCAGAGCAACTGGGGAGTCCGGGAGCTGCAATCTCAAGAACGCCTGGCGCATGCGGGACGCTTTGACAACTAGAACGTTTCGATCCTGTGTGACGAAATTCATACGCCTGAACATGCGACGCAGCTCCACATATACACACTTGCAGACTTAATACAGAGAAACCTACATAAATACAGACTTAGAGAGGGTCGCGAGCGATTCGAGAGGTGCAGGTAGATAGCGATAGAGAGGAAGAGATCGGCCTGTGGGCATGCTGAACAAGGTAGAGACAGGCAGACAGAGATAGGCATAGGATACACATATAAATATATATATATATATATATATATCTAGATATATACTTAAGGGACCCGGACCGGGAGCTTGAACTCTGCACCGATATTTCTCTGGTGGCTGTAGAAGCGCCTAGCGACTGGTGAGTGGATTGCCCAGATCGGTTGCATTCTTCTCGGCGTTTTCGTGCGATCCCCAGTGCCTGTCAGTGCCTCTCGAGAAGGCTGCTTGGCTACCAAAGAGACCCTCCAGTTCCCGCCATGCGCGTCATTCCTTCCTCCCTCAGGGTCGCGCCATTCTTTGCCTTTCTGCTTCTAGACGCGGAAGTGGACGACCTCTGGACTCAGGCGAGAGGGGCAAAGTATCGCTCGGCTTCGCCAGAGTCGCCTCCGTCATTCGCAGCTGCTGGCGGCTCCCGTGGAAATTTTGCGCGTCCTTCTTCTCCTCGCGTGCTCGCCACTTGGGCCTCTACTTGCGGTTCGGCTGCTTCTTTTTCGGCTTCTTTCGCGTCCTCGCGAACACCCGTCAAACCACCTGCGTTTTCGCCATCGTCCCGCGAGCGCCTGCGAAGAACCTTGAACCTCGCCCTGGAGCTCTGCCTTTACATTTCCAGAGAGGCGTTGACCTCCGCGCTTCGCGTTCTGCTTTTGCCTCTGTCTATCGGCCAAGTGTCGCGTCTCCTCTTCCTCGCCGCCTTCCCTCCCTTCATGGCAACCGGCTGCCCGTTCCCGGAGCTGCAAGCGCCCGGCTCCGTCGAGCGAGGAGCCGCGCGCAGCCCCACAGAGGCTCAACCGGCAAAGCCAGCGAAGGAACGGAAGGCCAAGCAGCGCGGATGTGAACCACAGGACGCAGCTTACAAAGCGCTGAGTCAAGAGATGAACCAGATTGAGACTGGCCAACGTGCGAAACGAAGCGCCGGAGATTCCGCGCCATCTCTTTTGCGGCGACTGTTTCGCCTTCACGATAAAGAAACCAAGAGTTCCCTTGCACAGGACGCCGCGTCGGAAGACGCCTCTGTCGAGGTCGCAATTGGCCGCACCGCGTGTAGCTTCCCCCAGAGTTCTCCACATACGTCAGGAGGAGATCCGTCGGCCTCGCCTCCCGAAATGGCTTCGCATTCGCCTCTTTCAGCTTCTGACTCTTTGGACGAGGCAAGGACTGCCACGACCGTTTTGTCTCCACCGGTCTCTTTGCCCCCAGCTGTCTCTTCTTCGTCCTCCTCGCCTTTCAACCTGGCGCTTCTTCAATGCTGGACCGAATGCCGCGATATCGGAGCCGAGGTCTTGTCCGCCTGTGGGGACTTGATCGCGAATCTGAACCAGGCACACCCAACCTTTCTTTTTGCAGTTTCGTCGCCACCGTATTCTCCATCTTCTCTCTCTCCTTCTCGTTCTCCTCGCTCATCTCGGTCACCTTCTCCCTTCTGTACGTCGTCCAGAGTCTCTTCCATTGATTTGCCCTCGTTCTCGAGTTCTGCTGCTCCCTCGCCTTCGTGTGCCTCTTTGCTTCCGTCCGCTGCCTGTTCTCTCTGCGCTGCGCCTCGGTGGTCGTCAGCTCCGATGGCCTCCTCTCATCGCTGGGCAGCCTCTGCGGCGGAGCATGACGCGCCTCGCGGCTGCATGCACCGCGAAACGGGAGCGCGAACGGAGCTCCAACCGAGGGCCGACGAGAGGGGATGTGAGTCGGCCGAAGACGACTTGCGAAGGCAGCAGGAAAGGGAAATGCATCTCCTTCTTTCTTGCTTTTCGCATGCACTCAGCTGCGTCTTTCGTCTCGAGCCCAAGCGAGCGAAGAAGAACCTAAACGAGTTGCGGGAAGCCGCAGGCGACCCCAGCTTGACAACTCGGCGCCAAGACAGCGCCGCGAAGTCCCAAGAGACAGAACGTGGAGGAACGCACCAGCGCAATAAGGCGGTCGAAGCAATAGGAGAGAAGGCAGGCTGCAGCAGAGTCAGCGGCCCGCCACCCTATATGCCATGGCAGGCGACGAAGCTCACGCCCAGCCAAGACAATAAGCGACGCGCTGCTGAAACGTCTGGAGAAGGGAGCACAGGGAAAGTCGATCCTGAACCAGCTCCACACGACAGAGACGGCATCAATGCCGACGGCCTGGGTAGCGTATGCATGCAAGGCCGCTGCGACCTCGGCAATGCGCAGGCTTCTTCCTGGCTCTCTGAGGAGACTCCGGTTCAGCAAGTCTTTCCTCTTCTTCTCTCTCTGCCCTTTCGATGCGCCTCACTGTCCCCCCCAAACCTCTGGGTGACCTTGGCGCATCCTGCAAATCCTCCCGTCTTCCGTCTCTCGCTTCGGACTGTTTGCCCGGCTTTTGTCACTTCGTCTTCGTCTTCAGCGGTCACCCATCCTCCCCCCTCGCGTTCCGCCTCACTCTTTTGGAAACGTCCGGCTTCCCCGGGCTGTGGAGCGCGGCCAGGCGCATGCGTGCCAGCGCGCCTCAACGCGACGCTCCTTCATGCAGAACCAGGCTGGCAGGCCGTCAGTTCTTCGCGGACAGACTCGACGCCCTCGTCTCCCTACACCTCCTCGTGGTCGAGTTCCGCGCCTCGGCGTCGTCCCTTCCGACGTGAGTGCTGTGACTGCGAGGATTTGTCTCCTCACGAGGAAGCAGCGGCGCGCGCCAGAGAGAGAGCCAGAGGGAGGCCGAACGGGAGCGCAGGCGTCGGAGCAAGAGAGACACCAAAAGAGAGCACAAGGAGGCGAGCAAGAGCAAGGACAAGGCAGAGGTCAAGAGACAGGGCCAGAAGGAGAGCCAGCCAGAGAATAACGGAGGACATGAAAGTCGAACAAGGGGAATGGCACGAAGAGGAGGGGATGATCCCCGCAATAGGAGGGAAAACTCGAGGTGTGACGTCGTCTCTTGGGATGTCCCGAGAGGCTTCGGAGAGCGCCGGAGAGCAGCCTTGCATGCGGCGAGAGCTCGGGCGCTGCGAGCTGCAAGGTATCAAGCGAGCGACGAACTGGAGGACGCTGGGTCCGGCTCGCCTTTCAGCCAGACCGTCAGGGTCCCCTTGCGAAAACGAAACGCATGCAGCCACACAAACACAGAAAGGAGATCCTACCCCACGCAGAGAGCTTCAAACCACCAGACGACGAGAGAGAAAGGCCGGATCGCTGCGGAACGCCGCAGCCGAGGGAGGCGTCGACAAAGAGGAAAAAGATTTGAGTGAGCAGGGTCAGACGGCTTTGGCCCATCGCGAAGACGTGACGTCTCTTGGTGTCTCTTTCCCTCCCCGCTTCTCTTCGTCTGGAACCTCCCCGTCGTCGATACCCCACCTCGCCTTTCTGTTGTCGCCGCGCTTGGCAGCCAAGCCGGGTCCCTCAGGGCGAACGCCAGGCCTAGAGAAAGCAGGTCGGCTGCATGCGAGGCACCCGAGGCCGAGCGCGAACGTGAAGAGACTTCTCATGTCTCTCTCGCTGGCCTGCCGTATTTTCCGACGCCAGGTGGAAGCGATGGAGGAAGCGGCGCGGCGCTGCAGGTACCAGGCGAAAAAGCTTGTGGAGTCAGAGTCTCTGACACGGAGCGAGGGGAGAGACAGCGAAAGCGAGAGCGACCGTGATGCAGAGCAACGCGACCCCAGTCGAGAAGAAAAGAGAGGAAAGGACGCCACCAGAAACGCCGGAGAGGAGACGGAAACGGAGGCGAGCTTCGTGAGACAGCGGTGGACACAGGAGGATTCGTCGCGCGTCTGTTTTTCGAGTTCCGGTTCCCCTTCGTCTTCTCTGCATGTGCCGCCTTCTCACACGTCCTTGTCTCCTTTGTCTGCTGACTGGGCGTCGGAGTTCCGTTGGCCTTCTTCTCCGACTTCCGGTGTCCTACCTTCGCGCTCATCAGGACACCGACGGATTGCATTCCCTCGGTCTGCTAATGCCCCCTCACCTTTGCTCGCGCGGTCGTCGCCGCTCTTGGCGATCTCCTCTAGAATTGTTGCGTCGCTTCTCATCCTCGAAACCCTCATTTGCCAGGTCTGCGCCCCGAGGCACAGCACGCGCATGCCAGTCTCCCCCTTCCAGCGAGGCCCTGGGGGACAGACAGAGGCCGCAAGCAGCGCGGGAGCACAGCCTTCACGACGCGAACCGGGTGTGACAAGAGGGAGTCCGACGACTGACGAGGAAATCATGGAAATCCTCCAGTTACTTATTTGCACCCCCGTGCTGCCTGAAGGCTCTGTTCGCTCGCTGTATTGCCAGTTCTCCACGCAAGAAAAAGCGGAGCTTCTGAGAGATGCGTTTGGTCAGTCGCCTCGCCCCAAGCCGGTTCCCCCTTCGTCCTCCTCGGGGAATTCTCTTTCTGCTTCTCCCCGTCCTTCGCGTTCGCCTCTCTCGCCTTCGCCTCTCTCGCGCTCCCCTCCGACCTCCGTCGGACCTCAGTCTCTGCCTAGCCGTCCTTCATGCTCTGGTGCCAGCATGTGCTCCCTAGGCTGCTGCGTCGAGCCTCTCTTGGCGCCGGGACTGGTCGGCGAGTCGACCGCCGAGACGAACAGGCGACGAGGAGGCAGACGCAACAAAAGACACGAGGCAGGAGGCGGACGACGCCTCCGCCGTGTAGCTCGCGACCCAGGCGCCGAAGGAGGACTCGAGAGACAGCGGAGAAGTGAGAGACGGGAGGCGCCATGGGTGGACCCAGCCAGGCCAAGCGAAGGGCGCCGAAGTCGCGGAAGAACTCTTGCTCGCCGAGGAAACGTAGCCGGAGTCTGTGCCCCCGGCTTCTTCTGGGACTGGGATCCACATGAGGAGACGCCTGTCCTCGTGCGGAGACCAGCCGCAGGAAGCGGAGAGACAGTTTGGTCCTCTTGCTCTCGCTGTCCTTTCCCCTTGTGCTCTGCTGCGCTCCTGGTCTCTGGCCTGTCACCTTCGTCTCCGTTCCCTGACGAGTTCGCCGAGTGCCTCTCTGCTTCACGCACTTCTCCGTCGCCCCCCGACCTTCTCGAGTCGTCTTCGTTCTGGTGGCGCAGCCCTCGGTCATGTTCGTCTCCCTCCACAGCGCCGGCGAGAGAGGCGAAGGCTTTCCGTGCTTCTCGCCCGGTGCCTCTGGCCTTCGTAGTTCACTGGCTCCTCCTCCAGGCATCTCGAGTTGTCCGTCGACTTTCGACTCCCTTCTCCACTCTGGCGCTCGCTTCGTTGGGGGATCCTGCGTCGCGTTCTCTCCCCGTGCGCCTTCGTCGGATCCCTTCCCCTCCACCTCGAGTTTCCCCGTTTCCTCCTCTTCGAACCTCAGTTCGAGGTCTTTGCCGTTCCCCGCCGCCGTCGCTTCCCCGTCCGCATGCACCATCGCTCGACGCTGTCGTGGATCTGCTGCTTCATCCCGAGGCACCACTCGCGCGCCTTCTGCCCCTCGTACGCGCGCTGCACATTGACCCAATGGACGCCTTTTCTTTCGCTGTCCTTCTGCGGCGCGCGATCGCAGGCATCCGCATCTTTGTGCCGCTCCAGCAGTTGCTTCCTCTGCCGCGCTTCGTGGACGCGCCTTCCGCGTTTCTCGCTCTAACTCGTGACGCCTCGGCTGGCGTTCAACCGGTCTCTGGAAAGTCCTTCAGGGCGGCGCCTCCCTCCCTTTCTTCTACGATCGCGTCTCGTTCTCCCTCACGTTCCGCCTCGCCTGCGACTCGCGGCACATTCTCTCGTCCCGATGTCTTCGGACCGAGCAATCCGCGTCTTCCTGCCGCCGGCCTGCCGAGAAATCAGGAACGCGCTTCTCTCTCTCCGCCCCTCGGTGTTGTCGTCACCGTCCTTCTTCCAGAATTGCTTTCTCGCTTTGATGTGGGCGCATGGAGGGCCGGCCTGCTGGAGGGCAGGACGGGCACGGTGGGACCTTCGCGTCAACGCGAACGCCAGCGAAAGCCGAGAATCCGAGACGCGAAGGGTGAGATCCAGAACGCGGAGGGCGCTTCACGAGTGGACGTAAAATTCGCGACAAAAACAGACACCGACGGACGCGACGAGAAGGCAGGAGGCCACAAGACAGAGGCGGGCACGCACTCTGAGGCGCAGACGCGCTTTAAAGCGGAGACGCGGAACCAGAACGGAAACTCCAGCAGAGCCCCTCAAGATAACGCACGCGAGAGGCCATCGGAACGGAGGAGTCTCCCGCATCGTCGAGGAAACGAGGAAATGAGAACACTGCTCGTTGACATGTCCATGCTTCTTCTGCATGTCACGCTCAGCCTCGCAGTGGCGCGGGCGCGAGGAAGAGACTTTGGGTCCTCAGACGCGCCGAACGATCGCTTCGAAGATGTCAAAAGAGGGCATCGATTCTCAAGTCCCTTTGGCGTCTTTCTCGCTTCAAAAGAACGTTCCACGCACCCCGGCACATGCATCACGCCTTCTCTCTCCCCTTGTCTTTCCGCTGAATACTGTCCACGTTCCTCCCTCCCGACGCCTGTCTCGCCCGCGTATCCAGAAGCCTTCGTTTATCTCTCTGCTATGCCTCCTTGGCGTACTCCCCTCTCAGTCTCCTCGAACTTGACTTCCGCAGCGTTGACATCTTCACCTGCTGCTCTCTCTCCTGCTCCCCCGGCCGTCGTGAGCGAGACGTTTCTGTACACCGAGGAAACATACAGCGTTTCTCTCAAGCTTTTTCTCTCGTTGTTTATCGGCGACGCATGCGTGTCTCCAACTCTCGCTTCCACGCACCTCGAAGCTTCTGCGCCGCACTCATCCCGATCGGTGTCTCTCCAGCCCGTCGCGGCGTCTCGTGAACTTTCGTCTGCTCTTCTCCTCTCTCTGCTTCCGCTTCTTCTCTCCCACGCGCTCCCTTGTTCCCTCTTCGATCCGGGCTTCCCAGTTGAGATTCTTCGACTACTTCTTGGCTTCCTCAGGCGACCTCCCGACCAGGCGATCGCAGCCGGGAACTCCACTCGGCCCTCGATCGCTCTGTCTGGCGAAGCCACTTCAAATCCCGCGCTCTCCTCTCCTTCTCTTTTTCACCCAGCAACGTCAGCCTGTGTCTCCGCTCCACGGGTCGCGAGTTCCGCGTCCTCGTCAGCGTCCTCGTCAGCGTCCTCTTCACCGTCCTCGTCAGCGTCCTCTTCACCGTCCTCGTCAGCATCCTCGTCAGCGTCGGCCGCGTCCGGTTTCGCTGCTTTTCGGTCTCTTTCTCTGTTGCCTCGTGCGGACTCGACCGACGCCGCGCTTCCCACGGTTCCCCAGGTCCGGTCACTCTCTCGGTCGTCGGCCCTCTTCATTCTTGCAGTCCTGGCTCGGGACGCCGCGCTGAAAACGATGCTTTTTCAGAGCCGCAGAGACGCTTGCGTTGCGCGCGACTCAGCTCGCGAACGCCCGGGCGAAGCTCCAGACAACTTGTGGACCGGAGAGACTTCGCAGGCCGCGTCCACTGCTCCAGGCAAATGCGACCAGAGCTGCGAGCAGGCGGCGACGAAGGTTGAGGACTTCGACCCCGCAGGCAAAAATATGAGATGGAAATTGCTTCACTCTTGGCAGAAGAGACAGAAGGCAGAAGCGGATTCAGACACAGAGTCGCCCTCTGAAGGCCTGCGCGAGGGCAGCGAGCGAAGGCGCATTCAGCGAAAGGTTTTTGTGTGTCTCCTCATCCTTGCCCTTCGTCGCCTGGCGCCTCCAGAAAGGCTAGTCAGTGAGCGCAGCGCGAACGCGGGGATGCAGGCTCGTTGGAATAGAACAGCAGGGGACTGCCTGTCTCCACCCAGGCATGTGGAAATCGAAGCGAAATATACCTCACGCTGTGCCTCTTATTTGTCGTCTCTCTGCATGTCAAGGAGGCCGTGGGTGCTTCACTCTCCAGCTTGCGGTATCCCTGTCTCGCCGACTCCAAGCAAACCAAAGCCTCACAAAGACGAGTCTCCGACCGAGCCCATGTGCCGTCTCCTGGCGCGACTGCTGGCGTCTGTTCTGCTCTGGCGAGCCTGCGAAGAAGAGGAGGCAGCGCCGATACATGCTGGATTCTCCGCGAGTGCATGTGGAGCATTTCCAGCCGAAACCGAGGCGAAGTTGAACAAGCACGAAGCTGCTTCTGGTAGCCAAGCGAGGCGAGACACGACGCGAGACTGCATGTTGGAAGAGACAGTGTTCGAGAAACAAATGATCTCCGCATGCGTTATCTTTGGCCTCCGTCCCCTTTCCCCCATCGACCTCATGTACACGCTGGCGCTAGGGCTCCGCCAAATCCTCCAGTCCGTTCTGTCTCGCTCTTCCAAATCTCCATCCTCTTCCGCCTCTGCTGCTGTCCGTCCCTCTGCTCCTCTCTGTTCCTCTCCTCCCGCCTCGTGGTATATCCCTTCCTCTTGCTTCTCCCCTTCTTCTCCCTCTCCGTCTTCTCTCTCTTCTTCTCCTCCCTTGTCTTCTTCCGCCTCCCCTTCGTCTCTGCCTTCCACTTCCTTCTCCTGTTCGCCTGCCTCTCTGTCTTCGCTCACTTCTTCTCCTCTCTCGTCTTCTCTCGCCTCTTCACTCTCTTCTTCTCTTCGCTCGAATTCTTCTTCGTTCTCGGCCGCTTGTCCCTGGCACGAAGCAGCCGCGCCCGCGTCCTCGCAGGCACCTCCCTCGGTTGGCCGTGCATCTCCGCTCTCCCGCTCCAAGGCATGGGCGGTCTTTCCTGAGGCGGTTCGCCAAGCTCTCGATCGCTGCGAGCTGCTCCTGAGCCTCGCCACTCACGCGCGTCGCGAGGAAGGCCGAAGGCGAACGCAAACGACAGAGGCGAAGCTCGACGCGCAGATGCACTCCCCAGAGGCACGCGACGATTCGCACCCGAGCCGCGAGGCGCGTGTAGAAGGCGCAACGCCCGTTTCTGTGATTTCGCTTCTGCCCCCTCCTTCGGACGCATTCCGCGCCGAAGACGAGGTGACCAGGACTCCGCAGCGGGCAACACTGAAAGCCAGCGAGAAAGCAAAAAGACGCCTGATTCAGCAAGTCTGCATGGCGCTCCTTCGCCTGCTTTCCCGGTATCACAGCTGCCCGCCTGGCCCTGACGCGGGGCCGTCTGCTGCGCCGGCATTTCCTCACATCCATGCGTTTCTTTTCAGGGGATTTTCTGCGGTTCTCAACAAGTCACGCATGCAAACGCAAACGCATGCATCCACTCTCCGGTCCTCGCCAGCGGCCTCGCGCTCCCGATCTGGCTCCTCTCACTTCCCTGCCTCCGAGGCGCACTGGTCGCGACCAAACGCTTCTCTGTCTGCGTCTGTCAAGCGTGCAGCCTCCTCTCCCCTCGCCCTGGGTTCACTCTTCCGCCATCGCTCCCGAGGAAAGACGCGTGCATGCGCGCGGAATCGAAGGCGTTTTGATGCAAAGGGCAAAGAATCGCTTGCGAATGAGGGGCGCTTGTCCTCACGAATGGGCTCTGACGCGCGGCCTCTTGACTCGCCGCAGCCGCGTTTCTCTCGAAGTCACTTCCCACGGTGTTCAACGACCGCAAGGGCATCTCAGTTCGCGCCTGCCGCTGCTTCGAGTTCTGCGGCGTCTTCGTTTCCTTGTGTCGTCTCGGGGGCGCCTTCGCCTGTTTCACCGATCGCCTCTTCGTCTGTCAACTTTGCTTCTTCCCCGAACGCCCGTACAGCGTCTCCAGCGAGGGCGTCTGCTTCTTGCGAGTCTTCTTTACCCTCCATCTGCAGTGAGGGGCGACCTGACAGAACCGCCGTCGCCGGCAGAGGCCGGAAACGAAAGGCTCCCGACTCTCAGAGAGAGAGGCTCACCGAGCAGATGCAACCTGCAAAAGGTCGCCGAAATGGAGAGACGCAGAACGTCTTCGTTCCGAGTTACAGTCACCTCAGTTCGTCCTCGCTCTTTGACTTGTCTCCCTCGGCTTCCTCGCTCACGTCAGAGGAGTCGACGGAGACGCGGAAGTCGCATGCATGCGCAGCAGTGGCCAGAGCGAGCGACAGGGCGAGCGACAGGGCGGTTTGGAACGCAGGTCCACGTTCAGGGGGAGTCACAAGGGAGGCGAGGAGGTCGGCTGCATGCACAGTGTGTGGGGAGCCCGAGGCGTCGCCGGAGGAGAATGAAGGGGAACGGTGGGGGGCGAGAGCCTCAGACGGCGACAGACAGGAAGAGGGAGTCCACGGATGCCTCAACAAGCATGCGGTTAGAGAGACGGATGGTGAAAGCATCCTTCTCTCGCCTAACGAGGCAGCTGAGAGACGGCGAATCTGCCGGAAGTCGAACCGCCGCACTGGAGGCTCCGGCCTGTCGAAAGCAAAACGTGGAAACGCAACACCCGAGTCATCGCGTGTAGAGCAGACAGACGTCTGCGGAGCGAGGGAGCAGGACATGACAACGAAAAGATTTTTTAATCGAAGCCAAGAGGGATATGGCGAAGGTAAAAGCAAACCACCCTTTCCCTTTTTCTCCGACGCGAAAACAGATCCAACGCATAGCGGATCCACTGTATCGAAGTTGATGTTGTTCGAGGGTATTTCTCGCGAGACAAAAGGCTTTTCGCCATCTCGACAGGGGCAGTCTGCTCCGAATTGCGTTTGGGCTCGGCAACCGCCGAGAACTGCCGCCTTGCTCATTCAGAGACCTTTGTCGCACCCAACGGCTTCCTCTTCATGTTTGGCTTCTGCGCCCTCCGCCTTCGTCCCTCCAGGAACAGTGGTAGGCCGTCAGCTTCCTGTTCCGCCTCCCTCCCTCTCGGCCGGGGGGGCAGTCTCGCCGTCGACGCGTCCGACGTCGAAGGCAGTCGCACTGCAAACGCCCTTCGCGCGAACCCAGGGGGATACACGCATGCGAGGCGCGACCTCTGCGGCTGGTCAGGAGGCGGCAATGTCTCTTAACGCATCCAAAACGGACGTCGTCTCCCCCGAACCGTCTGTGCCTCCCGCGTCTTCAATAGCCGTCTTCTGTGGGTCGATTGCGCTCGCACCCCAGACACGACGTTCGCAGTCAGAGCCCTGTACAGTTTCTTCCCCTCGCGCCTCTACCGCGTCTGCGACTGCGCAGCCGCCTGGCTGTTTGCCTGCAAGTGATTCGTCTTTGTCCGCTTCGTCAGCGTCGACCTCGAGGCCGCCTCCAACGCTTTTGCCGGAAGTCACTCGAGGCTCTGACGCGTTTGCGGCTGCGCGCAACGCAGGAGCTGACCGGCAAAAGGATGCATGGCCTGCGTGTCAGAGGGGGAGGCGACCGCGACCGGGAACCCAAGACAAGACCGAGGCGGCGAAAGGAACCCTGAGTGTGCGAGAGTGCAGGAAAGCGCAGCAGAGGGAAAGCGACCAAGTCGGTGACAGGACTGAAGCTGGGGACGAAGGCGAAGGTGATGTAGCGGGAAGTGACGCTCAAGCAAACGGTGAGGCTGAGAAATGGATGCGTGAAGGAGGGAACAAGAGGGTGGAAGGGCGCGGAGATCGGGCACAGGAAACCTGGAAGGATAACGACGAATCAGGAGGTGGATCGTCGCAGGGGAACGACGATGGCATGTCAACCGGTAGTCGGGGTAACTTGCCTCTACTGGCCGATGGTGACGAGGCTCTTGCAGATGACGCCGGGAGACGAGACAGAAGGCGGACAGCTGCGAAGCTGGCGGGAAGTGTGGCAACAGACCCAGAGGCGGCCAAAGACATCGGACGAACGCGCGAAGGAAAGTCGAAACGTGAAGAGTTACGAGCGATGAGGATCGGAGAGCCGACGCAGACGAAAAACAAGGGTGAGACGGAAGAAGCAGCAGCGACAAGAAGCGAAGCACGTATCGGACTCTCGAAGGAAAGCAGTGGCGAGGAAGAAGGGTCACGAGAGGCCGCGTCCAGGTACTGGAGCTGTACCTTCAAATACACCGAGACAAACGCATGTGCAAATGGTGCACAAAATGTAGAAAAGCGAAACTACCAACACAAAAGGGCGATTCGAACAGGTGCCGACATGGGACATCAAGCCAGCCATCACTGCGCAGGGGAAAAAAAGCAGGGCAAGCAGTCAGATGCGCTCGCTGAGAAAATCCGAAACACAGTCGATCTCACCGCCGGCTGTACAGACCAAAAAGTCGCCAGTATAAGTGCCAATTCGGCAGTATACTACGCTTTGCGCAGCGCCGGAAAAAATACCTCCCACAACAGACACCCGACTCACGGACAAACAAGACGTCACAGTTACCCAGGAAACTCAGCGCAATGTTCCAAGGTTCTGACCAGACACAGAGAGTACCCAGCGGCTGGGGGAACGCATGTAAATACTTGTGGACGGCGGCAGTGCACAGATACAACGCCTCTCAGCGTTATGGGAGCGGAACTCAAGAGAACGAAATTAGACATCACACGCACTGAAAACACGACTCTTGAAGAAGCCAACACAGACGCGTTTTTCCAGATTCGCAGCCGAGTGGACAGCCGCCTCGTGACACCGAGACCGTTCCACAGAGAAGGCGGCAGCCGAAATGTGGCTGCTTGTTTGTCTGTCACTTTGCCATACCGTCTGGCTCAAGACTCTCGCTTCGCATCCGTGCTCGAATCTCCCGTTCGCGATGCTTCCACTGGTGGTAGATTTGCCATCAGTTTCCCTACGAATCACTCTGAACGGGAAAAGAGTGTTGAGTCGGTCGGAGGTCAAATGCCGGAAAGCGGCAAAGTTCCAGCGAAAAGCAGTGCATCTCTGGCTCCTTCATTGGGGTCGACGAACCAGCGAACCGACGCCGGGAAGGTGCTGTCGGAAAAGCCAAGCGACGAGTCACGAGGGGTCCCCAACCGCGCCGCTTCTACCGTGTTACGCGTTGCATCATCACGAGAACCACGGACACGAGAAGCAGAGGCGGGTGCTAAGATTCGAATACAGAACCTGACGCGGGACCAGACGGAGAAGGTGGAAGTTAGAACGACGGAAAGTCACCTGCATCAAACAAACGCAAGGCCGTTTGTCGTTCGCTGGCAGTCTTGGGGGGAAATCCACCTCAACATGAACCTTCCATTTCCATCCACGATTCGCGAAGGGAGAGGTAGAGCGGCAACGAGCTGTGTAGTCGAGTCAGCAAATGCAGAGAACGCCGAGTGCGTGGTGGGGCGCCTGCGCCAGGGGGGGGTAAAGCCGCTGCAACTCACACGAGAAAGCAAGATGGACTGCGGAGCGATGGAAACAGAGGTGGATGCCCCGTGGTTCTCAAGTGGACGCTGGCAGGGGAAGCGTGAGCAGGATCGAAGAGAAGAAAAGAGATCAGCGACTGCTCGAGGGCGCATGCGGGAGAATGAAACTCAAGCAACCGCGCAGACAGAGTCAATCCGCGGTCGCGGTGGTGTGGTGGGTCGACCGTTGAACCATCGAGTTACGATTCGACACATAAACAGCTCAGGGGGAACGGTGTGGAACGACAATCAATTGGGTAGGCAGGAGCAAGCGATACGAGCAAAACTGGAAAAGAAGGTGAAACATGGAGAGCAGCAAGGAGCCAATAGAGAGAGGGAAAGGGCTGACTCAAAGGAGATGCCACAACGAAGCGGTACAGAAACACAATCTGGCAGGAGTTCGGCACACAGAACCAAAGAAGCAAGGATCAACAACGGTCGCTCTGAGAATCCTCTAGCGCAGGCAAAGGAGTTAAAGAAAAGACAAAGAAGCGTCGAAGGCGACGCGAACACCTCGAGAGTCCGTTGCATCTCGCAGCTTATTTGACCACATGTCCGAAGCACGAATACGCATATCCGGATTTCTTGTGTATCTCTCGACAAAGACGGCTTAGTCCTTCGTCTCTGACTTCCAGCTTCCTTTTCGTTTCGTGGTTTGTGCTTCCCTCTTTCGCGTCCATGTTCACCTGGTGGATTAATCCTTAAGCGTGTGCTATGATACCGTTTTTGTGTTTCACTGGAGGATGGTCCACCACAGTGAAGCGAGAAACTACCGGGCATGGGTTCTTCTCATAGTGCTCAAATGATCGAGAACGAAAGGCCTTTCTCTATCTCAGAGTTCCCCACCTTGGTATCCGTTCGAAGGGCAGTCACCTCGAAAGCAGAGTTCTTCTGTTGCCGCCGAACTGTTTGCAAACGTGAAGAATGTAACTTGCATGCAGGGACCCTAGTTGTCTCCAGTACTCTCCCATCAGGGTGATTTCTTTCCTCTTCCTCCCTGCTCCTCAAAATCCGAGAAGGCTCGAAGTGTAGAGCAACGCATTCTGTCATTTCCGCCCAAGCTTTTCTTTCTCCTGCACCCGCTGGTGTGCCGAGCAAAACCTTAACCCCGCATAAGCTTACGAAAAATTTGTGTTTTGAGACTTCCACTGCGCCTCTGTGCCGATCAGTACCTGGCTTGATATCGGACACATCGTGCAAACGGAAACCCATGTCGTTCTCTACAAACAGATGTGATTCTACATAAATGCCAACGAATGCATGCTTGCGTCTATCGAGAGATGTAGTTATATACTCATCTCCATGTCTATGCTTGTATATATCGGCCAACAGCGCGAATATGGAGAGGGTGAGCAAAGGCGAGAGAGAGAGACAAGAACCCGATATACTCTAGACAAAGGCAACGGTGACGTAGGTCGGTGTGGTAAAAAATGGCGCAGGGCTTGACAGGGTGGCTAACCTCAAGGGGAGGAAAACCTACGGTGTGTAGGAAACGAAGACTCCACGAAAGCCACCGTGTTTTCTCAAACACACATTATCCTTCCCTTCTCTCCTTTTTCTCCTTTTTCTCCTTTTTCTCGACGTCACGAGGAACACCTCGCAGGTGGAGCTGGAGCTGTTTATGTCTCACTTTCGTCGTCAGTGTCGCGCTCCCTCTGCGACTCTTCAAGGTTTTTTCGGTAGAGGAAACGTGATCTCTCTCTCAAGAGTAGCGCGCGACAGCGACAAACAAGAGGTCAAGCGAAACCGTCTGTAAAAGTGGTGATGACTGTCGCTCTATTACATGTAGATGCACGGACACAGTTCCGCCCAATAACTGGACTGTCGAGTTGTCTCGGAGGTCGAGCCTGCCTCTGGACCGCACCCAAACTTTTCCGAGATGCCTTCCGCAAAAAACTCTCCAAACAGCCGCGCCTCGACAGACGTGGAAACAGAGATGTGTTCAGGGTGCGCTTCCGTGACAACGCAGAAAACCAACGGGGAAAAATCCAGATGTCCCTGGACTTCCACTTCCAAGCTCGTCGATCTTCTATCGATCTCTGCCTCTTTTCTCACGCGCCTCGCTACGCCCCCCTTTCGGGCGCTCCACAAGCTGCTGTGCAGAAGGTCAGGCATATTATCCGCAGAGATTTTCGCCGTTTTCGAAGAAATCCCTTCAAAGCATGACTCCAGTTTATGATCTATGACTTTTTTCTCGCGAGTTGGTGGAGGTAAGCGCCTCTTGGAGGCCACAAATTATTTTTCCCTCTGCTCTTTGTAGAGAATCGACACCGCGACAACTGCCGGAAGGTCGCGAAAGAACAGCGGGCAGAAAAGAGTTCACTGCTTCTCGTTTTTTCTTGCGGCAGAAGGCTTTTGCTCATTTGGTTTCCTACATTATCTGCCCGTTACCTGTGTCCTGTTTTTCGCTCCTGCTTTCGAGTTAAGCGTCTGCCTCCAGCGCCTGCGTGCCTGGAGGTCGAGAGTCCTTTCAGCTATTCGAAAGTGGGTTTCAAAAGCAAGAGAACAGAGACCACCCGTTTTTCCGTTTTCCTACTCGTTGTTTACTCTCGCTTCTCCCGCGTCTTCAGAGAAACACCTGTCGCTGCAGAGTCCTCGGGAGTCTCAGCTCGATTCGTCAAGGAGAGAGAGACGCTAGGAAGTTCGACAGATCTTTGCGGAGTCAAAAAGGAATGTGCAAACGCGTAAATTCCTACTTTTTCCGTTTAACTTTCTCAACACAGATGCCGGAAGTCCACAGTGGAGACGGAACGCCTCAAGCACTGGGGTTTGAGAGACAGAGAAAAAAGAAGGCGACTCGCAGGGCGAGAGAGGGGAACGAGAGGTTTGAGAGGGAAGAACGAATCCGAGGGAGAGGAGTCAAAAGATCCAATAACACGGTCTGAGGGAAGGCTACGGTGAGGAAGAATCGAGCAGCGAGAGACGAGGACCGATTTGCTTTTTCAGTGCGCCTCTGTCTCGTTTGAAGTAGGTCTTCTGCCCTCTCTTGAGCATTGGCCTCTGATGATGGGCGACGAAACGGGGAGGACTCAAACCAGCGAGACTGTTCGTCCTCAACCTGAGGCAGAGTTCCGCGCTCATTGAAGAAGGTTGCCTCTTTTCTCTTCACGCAGAGCCTCGAAAACGTCCAAGACGGCTCTAGGTAAAGAATGGCTCGGGGTGCGCCTCCCGCGTAGAAGAGCCTCGCGGGGGCGGTCCAATGCCTTCTCGCTCTCGTCTGAGGTCGCTCGACGCCTACGAGAAAAGGCGAGAAGCATGCGTCTCTCCCAACAGACAACAATGACGCCTGCAGCGACAGCCACTCCGCGACCAGAGACCGTTGGCGTCTCAGGTCACAGGACTCAGCGGCGGCAGCAGGGTGTCTCTCCTCGTTCTCCCAAGTCGAGGCTCGACAGGGAGATTCCTCAGATCCTCGCTTCTTCTCTCCCCGGGTGTGCGGCCTCGGCTTCGTCTCCGGCCGCTTTGGAGAAGGGCGCAGCTGTCGCTGTCTCCTCTCACGAACATGAACGAGACCGGCGAGGCTCGCTGGAGCCTCGAGTCCAAGACACTAGCCGTGGAGTCGGAGACAGGGCGACGGACTTGCCCCGCTGCCGGAGACTGGACAGCGACACCGGCGGTCCGCGCGACAATGCAGTCTGCGACCCTGGCTATGCATGCACAACGTGTGAGGTGAAGGACTACGAATCAGGCTCTTCTCCTTCTCTCTTCTCCTTCGAGTTCCCCTCTGTTTCTTCCGCAGTTTCGGACTCTTCATCTGCTGTCTCGTTTTCTTCTACCGCTGTCGCTTCTAACGGTCCTTCCTCCTTTTCCTCGTCTTCTTCCTTTTCTGTCGGCTGCTCTTCTTCGTCCTGCAGCTCTGCCGCTTCGCCCATTTCTTCGTCGTATTCTACCTTGTGTCCTTCGTCCAAGATCGCGTCGTTCATCGTGTCTCCTTCCTCTTCCTCGCACTCTCTGATCTCTCTTCAGACGGCGGTCGCCTCCTGCGACTCGCTCTCCGATGCTTTGCCGAGCGCGGTCGCGGAGGCGCGGCCTCCGTCTGTCGATGCATGCGACGGCTCCTCAGGCGACCTGTTGCATGCAGAGGCTTCTGCGGCTTCTGACGGGAGATGCCAGCGTATCTCCTTTGTGAAAACGAAGGGAGTCCCAGAGCCTGTCAGAGAAGAGGAAGCGAGGGACGGACGTGACGAGGAAGTAGACGACCGTCGCGGGCGGCGATCTCCGCAGAAATTTGACGGCGAGGTCATCTCGCAGGGAAGAAGTCTTTCCTCGACTTCTCTCCGCTGTCGTCCATCTCGAGTGCCCTCCCCCTCAAGGCATTCGCCATCGCCTCCCTCAGATCAGGCCGAGCCTCGGCAAAACGCCCGCGCCGAGACTCAGGAACTCTCGGCGGGGAAGTTCGAGAGCGACCAGGCAACCGCGCGAGAACTGCCCCGTCGCCTCACGTCCACCCCCGCATATGCCGACGACCGTAAGGCCTCTTCTCTGCTCGATGCGCCTGCCGAAAACAAAGCGCCCTCCCTCCATTCTCCTCCTATCCTGTCGTCTTGTTCGTCGTCTTCTCCGCGCCATGCGTCTTCTGCATCGGACCAAGAGGCGCGCGCGTCTCGCTTCTCTGTGGGCGGGGGCGACGGCCCCCGCGCTTCGCCTTTTTCTCAGAGTCCTGGCGGTTCGCGTTCTCCACGCTTGCCGCTGCCTGCGTCGTGTCACCTGAAGTCGAAGTCATGGCTCTCGTCGCTCGGCTCCGCGGTGCAGACTTCCTTCGTCTCTCCCTCCTTCTCCTGTGCGACCACTGGAGAAGACGAAGAGATGGAAACGGAAGCGCCTTGCACAGTTTCGCCGCCGTCGCTCTTCGCGCGTTTTGCGGACAACTTCCTCCCCTGCTTCAGAAAAGGACCCGACCGCAATCGTGCTTGCAGCGAACTCGTGCGACATCTCCAGACTGGCTTCGTTGGGAAAAGGCGAGACTTCTTCGCGGCCGCTTTCTGGGGACCTGTACGCCCAATCGCTCCACACGGAATCGATCATCGTAACCACAGCTCATCCGAGGGAGGGCAGAAAAACGTACATTAGGCTCCAGTCCACATGCCAGGCCATGTTCTGTGGCGCCTGGCCTGCCCGCCGTGTTTCGTGTATCAACGAAAGTGGAGTCCCGAGGAGAGCTAAAAGTCTGCCCGACAGTCCGCCCAACCACACTGTGTCGACACTGTGTCGACATCGTACAGATATGCATGATTGTAGTCGATCCGAGAAGCCCAGACCCAACGTCTCCGGTCCACTGCAAAAGACTCGAGTTTTACCTACGCAGGCCGGACGCAAACGGCGTCCGTTCAGTCTCTAAACAGCGACCAGGTCAATTGATAGGCAAAGGGATAGGTTGATAGACAGGGCAACGGGTGCATGGACCAAGAGATAGGTACATAGACCGAGAGATAGGCCGAAAATAGATTGCTAGATCTACGTAGAAAGACTGAAATAGACAGGTAGATAGATAAACAGATATATAAACATGCATAGATCGAGAAGCACACTGCTGTGCTCTGTCTCGTGTTTGCGTTCCAACTCTGCACAGCGCCGTGGATCTTTCGACGCAAGTCTACAGCGATCCTAGACACAGACGCAGATAGCGAACCTGACAGAGAGATTGTTTTACCGAGACATCTGAATATTCTGCTGAAGAATGTTTCTGGTTTTCTAACGTCGTGTTTCTGGTCTTCCTTCTGTGGCCACCCTCAGGTCCCGCCAGTGCTTCTAGTGCCTCTCGAGCTTCTGTGCGACCCCGCGGCATTTGCCGAGCAGCTGTTCGCCTTCCCGTCTTCGCGCTTCGCGAGGATTCCTGCCCTCGTCGACGCCGAAGGCTACCTCTACCGTTATGTCCCCGAGTACAACGTCAGGGAGCTGGAGTTCTTTCAGCTTGTTCAGCTCGCCTACGACCGCGTCTGCGCCGGCTGGTCTTCGGCACGGCCTGCGCACGGCTCCCCAGAGAAATGCACGGGGCAGGAAGCAGTGAGGAGACTCGCAGTCGAAAACGAGATGGGCGACGACCAGCTTTCCATTGTCGTAGAAAGCGACAGGCGAGACGAGTCTCCCGCAAGTCCCTGCAGGCATCACAGTGCCTCCGAGCGCTTGCAAGGCCGACCCCATGGTCGACTGTCACGGAGCGCAGGGTCTGCGAGGCACGACGCTCAGGAGGAGACACCGAGGCCGTTCGAGAGCTTCGCGGATTGGACAGCTGAAGAGCAGCTTGAAGCTCAACAGAACGAAGTGGAGAAGCGCCAGGGGACAGAGAGACAGGGAAGGCCTACGCGCGCGGAGCTCGCAGCTCAAGAGGACGATGGTTCCCCGGCGGCCTGGGTTCGCCGCCTCGTTTCCAAAGGGAGAGACGCAGGTGCCGAGGTGGCTCAAGACGTCCAGAGACACGTGAGAAAAAGGCTTCAGAAACTCGGGGATTGTCGCGTATAATGCGTTTCTTCCCTGTTTGTTTCCACCGTTTCCACCTGTCTTTGAAGGTGCCGGTTTCTGGCCCTTTAGTAGAGAAGCGTGTGTTCTGCGAGTCGTTCTTTACACTTTCTCTGCATTCCCGTCGTCTCGCTCTCAAGCTTTGTCTCCAGGTTTTTCAGCCATGCAGGCGCGTCAGCCGATTGCTGCGCTCAGACCCGCGTCGCTCTCACTGTTGCGTGTGAAGCGACGCCTCTTTCAATGCACGGTTGAACAAGGCACTGGCAATGCGTTGTCTACTGCTCGCGAGTGACTGCGGTGTGAACGTCTCGGTCTCGGGGTCGTGAGGACTTTTTTGGGGGAGTCTTGGCGAACTCTGTCTCTCCACGTCCGCTGTGGCTGTTCGTTCTGTCTCCAGCTTCGTCGCGCCACTTCGTTTTTCACAACTGTCTCCGAGTCTTTCTCGCGAAGCGGGGTTTCCCCTCCGCTCTTTCCGTCCAAAGAGTCCTTCGAGGACTCCGACGCCGACGAAGAAATTGTCGACTGCGGCGCGACCGACCTGCACTCAAGTGCCTCACTCTCTTCTCCTTCGTCTTCCCCGTCTTCTTCTCGCTCGGCGTCTCCCCTTCACAGTCGAGCGTCCACGGATCCTCGACGGAAGAGACGCAAAGGCGAGGCCGCCACGGGCGAACAAGGCAACGAACGAGACGAAGCAGGAGCAGAGGGAGGAGAACGAACAGTAGAGGAAGGAGAAGACGAGAAGGAAGGAGCCTGGGGGAGGGTGTCTGCGGGGCGCGGTCGAGGGAGACGGGAGCATGGTAAGGCGACGAGAAGTGACGTTGAAATGAATCTAAAATCAGAGGGAAGCGGATCTTCAGCAGATACCAGGGTCGCGAAGGCGCCAGCCGAGTCATGGTTCTCTGCTTTGCCGACACACGCAGATTTTCCGTTGGTGGGCGATCGGCTGGACGGCCTTCGGAGCGAAGTGGCGAGACGCTTGTCAGGACTTCGGTCGTGGACGCGGTCTTTTCAAAGCGAAGGCGCCTCTCCCCAGGCTACCGGCGAAGCGCACGGAGCGCGGGAGAACTGCCTGGGACTTGCCCATGGCCCAGGTGACGTCGTGGAGCCGCGCTCGCCACGATCCCGGGAGACGCGTGACGATGCAGCAGGTAGCCAAGGCCGTCCGGAGACTCAGGTGCGAGAGGGAGCAACAAGGAACGCTTTGTTGGGGCCGTCTCGCTCTTCTCAGTCTCTCTCCGCGCCGGCGTCTCCCCTGTCTTGGCATGGACGAGAGCCGCAAATGGAGCAACAAGGTTGCAGTTTCGACGAACGGCGTCCGACAGCGGAACCGCCCGTGAACGGCGGCCCCCGAGACTCTGCTTCAAGCGCCAATGTTGCGGACGAGCCTCAGGACGAGGCGCGACGGCTCTGCCTTTCTTTGGCTTTCTTGAAGCAAAACCAACTCATTCCAGAATTCGCAGGTCTCGCGCGGGTGCGCCCAGGCGCCGTCCAGCTTCAGGACGAACAGCGGCGCCGTCTCGCACGCGTGTACGCGGCGGAGGAGGCGAGGAAGAGCGACTTGCACGAGGTCGAAGACAGACAAGGACGGCGCGTCGCGGAGCGCCCGAGAACCTCGGCCACCAGGCAAAGGCCTCTCCCCAACCCCGGTACGTCGCGCAGAAAAGCGTCAGGCGCAACAAACGGGAGGCGGAGTTCACAGGTGTGTCGAGTGTCAAGACGCAAAAAAGGCGAGACACCACACAGTCCCAAGTTCGATCACGAGAACGTTTGTTGTTTCCCCGCTCCCTGTCTGCGAGTCGACACAGACTCGCGTCACTGCGACTGTTGGCCTGCCCGTCGCTTTGTTCGCATGCACTCGACGCTTGTCTTTGCTTGTCGCTGCAGCCTTCGAGTCAGCCGTGGACCTCGCGTTTTCACCCTTCGTCTTCTCACCCGAGGCTCTGCATGCGTGCGACGACGCGCGAGAACGCGAAGAAGTCGGCGAGCCGACAACTCTCTGGGAGAGGCTTGACGACGTCCGGGAGGCTGGGACGCGAGGCTGCGAAGAAGGGATCAAGCGCGGGGGTCTCCTCATGCTTCGAGTAAGGATTCACAGACGCGCGTGTGCGCTTGCCTCGCGCTGCAGCCTTTGAGTGCCGTGGCGACTTCTTGTCTGTGTCTGTTGCTTCTTCATGGAGGTCTGTCGAATCTTCTGTTTCTCGTCTGATGCGCGCCCAAGCGTCTCCACTCACGCAGGCGTATCTCCTCCGTATGCGCCAAGACTCGCAGGTCTGTTTGAACAGGCAGGCGCCAGTGGGGTCGGTACGGGTGTCGAGTGGACTGAGAGCACTCTCGCGTCTGGAACAGCATCAAATGTCAGCTTGAGTCTGCGAAGTCTCTGCGACGCGCTGGACTTCCGGTGCTGTGGGACAAACCCAGGCGATCTGTAGGCTGTGGTTGGTTCTGTTCTTTTTCATTGAGGAGTAGAAAGGTCCCTGCAACTGAGAAGTCAGACGGACAGAATGAATGTGGACTTCAAGGGCACCAGGTCAAGACACGCGCTGTGCGTGAAGTTGGCTCATTGCCTCTTATTGATCTACGTCTTTGTGCATCTCCGACTCAACCTCCTCTCTCCCGGTTGCTCTTCTTGGGAAGCCACTCTTCCTCTCTGCCTCAGCTTTCTCCTTTTTCGTTTGTTTTCTCTGTCTTGCTTTGTCTCTCTCTCTCGTGTCTCCTCTCTGTTCTCTTCTCCCCTTCACAGGTCTCTTCGCGCTGCTGTGTTCTTTCGCTTCTCGTCTCCCCTGTCCTCTTCGCCCCATTGGTGGCTGGCCTCGTTCTCTGGTCCCTGCAGCTTCAGTTCCCCCTGCAGCAGCTCTCGATTCCGTGCGTCCTCCAGCTGAAGCTCGGGAGAAGCTTTCTCGGCTCGCATGCAGGCGACCCTGCGGCGAATGTTCGCGAGGTCGCGGACTCCCTCGACCTCACACGGCGACGCCTCGCGGTGCTGCAAATGCGCCAGCGAGTCAAAGAAGCCTTATTCGAGGCCTACGAGCCTGAGACAGCCACCAAGTTGCTCACGGTAGGTCGCAGCGAAAAGCGCAAGACGACGCGACAGCAAAGCTGCGACAGGGCAGGTCGCACCGCCCTTGCTTTGTGCCCTCGGATTCCTCTCAGTAGAATACATCAACGGTCTCACGCTGCAACGGGGTCTCGAACTATGCCTGTGTGAACTCATTTCGCGCAACGCTCACAGCGGCTTCGCGAGTTCTTCGGAGACACCCTTCAGAGGCGTTGACGCTGGCATCTCGACGAAGGCTCGCCTTAAGCTGGCGCTCGAGCAGAGCTCAAGGCCGGTCAGGACGCAGTCGAGGGGAGACGGGAGTGAGGCCACAGGCAGCGACAAAGGGGGAAGAAGCGTCGGGTGGCCGCCCTCCGGAAGACTCCGACAAAACGGACGGACCAAGGCAGAAAGAAAGGCGCCTTGTTGCGCGTTTCGCGGCAGGCGCTGACAGACAGTCGTGCGCCTCCTGAAGTTCCTCAATTGCTCACTCAACATGTGTGTGGTCTGCATCTGGTTGCGGCGCGAGAGCGCTCCTCGCTGGGTCGGCGGTCAAGCTGTCGTCGAACGACGAGCAGAGAGTGACAGAGGAAACTGTGTTTGAGAATGCGTTGAAGAGAGCGAAGGGGGAAAACGGAGGGAAATGGCAGCTCGAAAGGACCATGTCAACGCATGACTTTTGTGTGAGTGAACAGGTGTAAATGGTGTGTCTCTGCACTCGTCGCTTGGCCGCCTCGGACGCTTCTTCGCGACGCGGCTCTGACTTCTCCATCCCCTGCCTGGTGACAGCGCCTGTGCTGAAACCTCGGCGGCAGTAGTCGCCGCTTCTAGTGGCCATGTGTCTATCCCCATGCCGCCTGTTTCGGGATCAGGTCTTCTGTGCTTCCTTTTGTGTACCGGGGCTCGCTTGCCTTCGCTTCATTGGATTTCTGTTCTCAGAATCTCTCTCCTGCCGATGTTGGCCTCGGAGATGCTGCTCCCTTCCTCTCCGTTGAGCAGCTGCAGAATCTGTTCAAGAGCTGGCGACAGGAAGAGGTAAAGGCGTCCACAAGTGATTGCATTCCGATCCTGACCGCTGTATCTCGGGCGCGTCTTCTCCATCGCTGTCTCTCGCGTGCTCTGCGTACGACGGCTGTCTCCGTTCTTTGTCTCCTTTGCTGAGACTGAATTGGTGTGTCTCGACCTTCGCACGCGCCGCTTCACGTCGATTCGCCTTTGTTCAAGTGACTCTTTCATTTGTCGAGCTGCTCTGTGGCATGTCTGCTCATCTCTGCTCCCCAGAAAATACAGACCACAGCGCAAGCTTCTCTCGCCTTTCGCCTCACGTATGCCACCTTCACAGAAAGCTCCCAAAGTCGAGTAAGAACTCCAGTCGCTCCGTCTGCATGGTTGTCTACTCAAAATACCGTTTCCTGTATCGTGATAGGATTTTTCTCTCACGCTTGCCTGTGTGGTACGCACCAGGGTCCCCATGTACCCCACAAATAGATAAATAAAGGCAGAAAGCGGTAGATGTAGGCAAGCATCTAAGTGCATAACTATAAATATATATACATATATGTGAGTGTGAATTTCGCTGCAAAGAAAGATCTTCAAATCCTAAACCAGTAGTTGTAGTTGCATCTGACGTGGGCGGCATTTCACGGAGATAATTTTTTTCATGGACTGAACCTATTTCTAGATCGCAGGTCCTCTGTACGATGATACAACAACGACTTTCCTAGCGTGTAAATGAAGTACGTGGTAAACGCTAAACGCTCATGTGTTGCCTCTGTTTTCTCCCATTTCGTTTGTTTTTCTCAGGTTTTCGATGGAGTGAGGCGTGCGACGTTCGATCGCTTTCAGTGTGCGGGCATGGATGCATCCCAAGCTCTTGAGCTTCTTCACCGGTGGGTGTCACTGCTCTGCCTTTTCTCTCTCTCTCGTCCATCTCGCAGTCGGTCGATCTATCAGATGTTTCTGTGCTTCTTCTCCTCTCCTCTCCGTTCGCTCCTTCTTTTCTCCTGCATGACCTTTCGGTTTCTTCGGGCATCTCTTTGGCATCTCGTTCTCCGTCCTGTTGGATGCCCATGCCTCTTCTCGTCGTTGGCTGCTCTGCACTCTCGACCTCCTGCCTCTTTGTTCGTCTCTGCTATCTCGGGGCTTCGACGAACCGCCACCTCTATACGTTTGCCGCACTCCTGCCTGTTGTCTCCGACATTCCCGAATTCTTCTCTCTTCGTTGATTCTGCCGTTTCCTCCACTCCCGTCTCTCGTTTCCGCCGTCGCTTCTCCCCCCTTTTGCTGGCGAGTGCTGCTCGGCTCTCTTGTGTCGTCTGTCCTCTGTCGGGACTGTACGAGGATTAATTGTGTCTGTCTGTGCATCGATGTTGCGACTCGGTTATATATTTCGTAGGCGTGGACTTCTGGGCTAAACATCCCCTTCGTCCCACGGTCTTGAGTGCACACCCGCCCCCGCGCGTGCATCTCTCGCGTGCGTTGTGTCTCTGTTTTCTCCAGGTTTCTTTCGCTTCATCGCCAGGTGGCGAGCGTCTGTGTCGCGAAGCTGTCGGCGTTGATCGAGTGGCTTCGTCACGAGCCTTTTTTTCTCTTCTACTCCACCTCGTTGTTCCTCTTTGTCGACCTCAGTGACCCAGTCTCGAGTGCTGACTGCCGGTGGACCTCGTTCGCCCACGCAGTCCGTCGCCAGGGGCAGAACCTGCACACTCCCCCTCACGAAACGAACGAGCGAACCGCGCCAGAGGAACGTTTTCTGGGGCGGCAGAGAGACCGCGGATACACGAGACTCGACGAAGTCAACGCGGGCGTCGTGGAGGGTCTCGAAACGATTCGACAGGTCGCGCGAGACTGCTTGTGGGGAGCATAGGAGACAGCACGAGCAACCGCAGAAAGGCTGCGGACAGGTCGGAGTTGAAAGCCCTAGCGCGGGTCTCCGTCCAGTCACTTTCGAGTCCATTTCTTTCTTCGAGATGAGGAACACCGACAGGCGTTTGGACAGCACGGCTCGGAGGCGAGGGGAGAACAAACGGCGGGAGGTCTGCACTCCCCGCAAGCGCATTTGACATAGAGGATCGAAAAAAAGAGAAGGCCGCGCCAGACACGCAAACGAGATGGCAGCCTGGGGGCGGCGAATGCACGCTTGCCTCTCTGCTTAGACGAGATGAGAGACAGATTTTCCGAGTCGCTGCGAGCAGTTTCTGAAAGACCCTCTAGCCCCGCCAGGAGGCGCCGTGTTCTCTCTGGGCGTTGCTTCAGCTGAGCGTCTGGTTGCTCTCCAGCAAGCGAACTTCCCTTGGTTGCTTTCGGTGTCTCTCAAACCGGTGGACGAAACGCGCGGCGTATGGACACTCTTGTGCCGCTGCTCCTGCCGTGGAACCGTGTCGTTTTCGGGGAAAGTTCTCTACATAAATATATGCGGAGACCCAGTCTTATGTGGTCACAGATGCAATCGCACACTCTCATTTATACACCGTACACAGATTCTACATAAATATGCATATATATATGTATATGTATTTGTGCGTATTTTTAGATGGAAAAATGCATTTGTGTGTGGGCATGTTTACATATATATATATATATATATATATAGGTATATATGAGTATACGCATATAGGCGAACTGGGGGCATGTTGATTCTTTGTTTATGCACGTGCATTTCAGCAGGTAGAGCGCAGGGTGCGTATCTTTGTAGAGCGTCATCCTCGCCGTTCGCTTTCTTAAGTCATCGTGGCAAGGTTTTCAGGCGTCCGACCCTCAGAAAGAGCGAAGAGCGTTTTGTTTTTGCTCTCTTCGTCTTGTTCAGAGTTTTGTGGAAACGCGTGCAGCGCTAAAGAAGCCGCTCGCACGTGGGGAGGCATGTGTTTCACGAAAACGATCTTCGTTTTCCGTTTTTAGTCCTTTTGGAAGCTGCGCAGATTCGCGACTCGGTGGTGCATGTACTGGACAGCCATTTTTTGCTGGCTGGGGTTTACGGCAGAAGCGTCCCCGCAGGGAGGCAGGAGCTATTTAGTGCAGTGAGCAACCGTAGAACGATGAAGAGCGAGGGAAGTGCATCGTGCAGAAACTGCCTCTGGAGAGACCTTTGTTCATGGCCTCCGCGACGCACCCCTCGCGCTCCGAGTTCACTTGCGACAAATCTTCCTCTGTAAAACACCAGAGCGTAGCGGCCTTTTGTTAGCTGCTTCTGGATCGTACAGACGTGATGCAGGACCGCGGCTGCAACCGTTTATGAAGGAT